>NC_133658.1:77069756-77369756 GCF_037893015.1 Macrotis lagotis | reverse complement strand
TCCCCAGACTCCCGAGTGAGCTCCTCAGTGGGCACTGCTTCAGGCGTCCCTGGTGTTTTCCCTCCCCCGGGGATCAGCGAGGAGGGACTCAGGCAGACACTTCTTCAGGAGGCATATGTTTTATTAGGTGCAGAGGGATCCCCCGAATAGCTCAGGGCGCTGGTTAATATAGGGAGTTATTTCCGGGCTGCCACCCCAATCCGCCCCGAGGGCAGAACCTACCACCCGATTGGAGCAATGGACACAGGCCAACCAGGCGAAGCCACTGCTCCCCTTAAGGAGCCGTGTCTTCTCTGGGTTGGTCTGACCTCACTCCCGGGGAGGTCCTATCCACCCAGGCGGTCAGGGCCGACCCCCGACAATTGAGTGCAGTTTACAATCCTGCATGGTTTAGAGTAGGACTATAGTCTATATTTGAGTAAGTCGTGCATTAATCAGATAATACCAGGTTACATTTCAGATATTTTAATGAAGAAAAAAGCAAACTATAAGTAGTTATCAGTATTCTAATAAAATGATGAATTTCTCATTTATTTATTAGAAAAGAAAGTTAAATTATGTTTACATTATATTAATTACATTCAGTTTCATCATCATTATTATGCCACTGCCTCATCATCAGTATAGAGTTCATTTCAGTGAAATCTTTCCTTTGCTTTCTCTTCTTCTCCTGAATTTCTTATAGAGCTCAGCAACAAAAATGCCAAATATAATAATTGAAATTCACAAGAGCCATTTCATATCCACTTTCCTGGGCATCTCTTGTGCTTCAATGTCTTGTCACAAATATATTCCATGTTTGGAAAATAACCTTTTTAGTTAGAGTGGTCCCTAAATAACCAAACCAACATTTTTCATGAGAACAACTTAGCATTAGTGTGCACATTTTTGTTACTATCCATCAGAGTAATTTCTATAGAAGTTCTCTTTTTGGAGAAAAAAGGAAATTAGATATAATTTTGACATAAAGGGGGTATTATCATTGAACTTTGGAAACATAGCAAGATGATGTCTGGAAATGTATACTTAGAATTATACTGACTGCATGGATCTCCGAGTATAATTCTCCCATTTTAAAAAGAAACAAATGGAGACCCACATGAATGACTGAGGTTCCATAAACAAAGGTTGAGATTTAAGAGTCATCTGTGTAGAAATGCTAAGGGGAAACTAATAAGAGCAAAAAGGTAGAGAAAAAAGAGAATCATGGTCAGATTATACTAAAGGAGAAAGAAGGAAAGGGAAAATTCATGCAATGGAATGATAGAAAGCAAGAGGCAAATCAGTGGTATACATGCAAGTGTAAAGGAGGCAAAAGAAAAGATGTTGAAAAGTGGTATGCTATCTCATGATAAATTCTTAGAAATGCTCAGGGAGTTAAGACCTGAGGAAAAAAAATTAACAGGGATCTTTTAGTAGAGGGATAGAAATGAAATGGAGATTAAAAGAAGCTATAGTGAGTCGGTTAATTCTTTTCCTTCATTATCAGAGAAGACCAAAAATGACATTACTGTGAGAAATTAGGGTTTCTGACTATGCCTGATCAGACCAATATAAGTTCTGAATACTCTGCCACAGGTTAGGTACAAATAGTCCATGTGAGCACCTGGAGTGCTTACTATAAACTTACTCTTGTTCTCTTTGACTTGCTTCAATTCTCTCTTACTCAGAGTGCAGCACCCTCTCAGTTGAGGGCAACCCATGCCAGATTGTCCTGTGCCAGTGTCTCCCATGTTATACAATGAATAGTAAAGTTCTTTTTTTTTTGGTTTTTGGTTTTTTCAAGGCAATGGGGTTAAGTGACTTACACAAGGTCACACAACTAGCTAATTATTAAGTATTGGGGTCAGATTCAAACTCAGGTCCTCCTCACTTCAAGGTCAGTGCTCTATCCACTGCACTACCTAGCTGCCCCAATTCTAAAGTTCTTTAGTGATACTTTCAGGGTGTCTATTATTGCTTTTCTGACCCACTTGTGAACACTTGACCTGTGTGAGTTCTCCATAAAATAGTCTTTTTTGGCCTTCTAACAATGTTTCCAACTCATCATAATTGCACTCTCTGTAGGAATGTTGGAATATTTGTTGGTTTAGCTCTAGAAAGGACCTCAGTATCTGGCATCTTCTCTTGCCAGTTGATCTTTAGAATCTTTCCAAGGAAATTTAAATGGAAACAATTCAAATTCCTGGCACGGTGATGCTAGACTGTCCAAGTTTCCCAAGCATACAACAATGAGGTCAGCACAGTGGTTCTGCAGAACTTCAGTTTGTTGGTTAGTTTACTACCTCTTTGTTCCTACACTTTCTTTCAGTCTTCCAAATACTGAAGTAGATCTGGCAATGCATGTGTCAATCTCATTGTCAATGTTGTACCTCCCTGAAAAGGATATTGTCAAGGCAAGTAAACTTGCCCACAGTATTCAAAATTTCTCCATTTGCTATAATTGATAGTTTTCCATATGAATGATGTGGTGCTGGTTGATGGAGCATCTTGTATTTTCTTGGTATTAATTGATAGGTCAAAATTAGCAAAAGCAGTAGAGAATCCAACCATACTTTGCTGCATCCCCACTTCAGAGGCTGTATTGAGTGCACTCCCTCTACTTTGGTCTTGTCTTATAGCCTTTTCAAGTTGAAGAATTTATCACCAGTACAATAGCTGACATTGGCACTGTATTCATCCTCAGTGAAGGCTTTTGTTAACATACTGAAAATCATCATGCTAAAAAGCATGGGAGCAATTACACATCCGTTTTACTCCATTGGTGACCAGAAAATCTTGAAAATATCATACACTATCCAGAACCTGGGCAAACTTTCCAATATGAAATTGTTGTACAATACTGATAAACTTCTTTGGGCAACTAAATTTTGACTAAATTTTTGAAAACCATCATGACTGACAGTATCAAAGACCTTGGCCAGATCTATAAATATTCTATACAGACCTCTGTTCTGTTCCTGGCATTTTTCCTAGAGTTGTCCAACCTTAAACATGTTATCAACTCTTCCTCAACCTTTTCTGAAACCACACTGAATCAGGAAGTTGATCAGCCTATTATGGAGTACTCTGGCAAGAATTTTACCAGCAATGACTGAAAGAGATACAAGCCTATTATAATCACAAGGCAATCTATTCCCTTTACCTTTATAGAAGTGGATGATGCTGACATCCTTGAAGTCTTGGGTAATAACCTCTTCATGTCATATAGTCCAGAAAATTTCAATCAGTTTTTGGATGAGCAATGGACTCCCTACCTTGTAGATCTCAGCTGGAATAGAATCAGTACTTGGTCTTTTTATCTCTTTTTTTTTAATTTTTTTTTAGGTTTTTGCAAGGCAAATGGGGTTAAGTGGCTTGCCCAAGGCTACACAGCTAGGTAATTATGAAGTGTCTGAGGCCACATTTGAACTCAGGTACTCCTGACTCCAGGGCTGGTGTTCTATTCACTGAGCCACCTAGCCACCCTGTGTTTTATCTCTTGAAAGGAATTCAGTGGCTTTCAAAATCTCTTCTTAAGTTCGAACTTCAGCTGTGACAGATTGACTTCAACCTGAGAAAAACAGTCAAAGGTTTCTGCATGGATTGATGATGGTCTTTCATGAACATTATGAAAATGTTCAGTCTAGCTCTCTAGGATCATATCCCTATTGTTCATCTATGTGGTTCTATCAGCACTGAGTAGTTGAGATGTGCCAGAGGTTGCTGGCCTATGAATAGCTTTTTAGGAATTATAAAAGTACTTTGGATTGTTAGTATCTGCATAAAACTGAATTTCATTTGCCTTCTTAATGAGTTGAGTCATGCACCTCTCTAAACTTTACTTGTATTTTGTTTCTGATTGATGGAGTTAAATGCTGCTTTCTTATAAATTAATGGACTATCTTGCTGGTAAAACCTGTGAAGTTCTTGCTTTTCATTTAGCAGATTCTGTATTTACCCATCATTTTCATCAAACTAGATGGGGTTTGCAAGTATTCTGACCCAGATGAGCAAATACAGTTTCTGTCCACTAAATTCTGAAGATTGCCCATTCTTTTTTGTTCCTATGCTGCCATCTATGTTTTGGCTCACTTTTCCCACCAAGTTAACAACAAACTGTGCCCCCTCAGAGAGACAGTTTGACCTCTTGACAGTTCTTCTGTTAATCATTTTGCCTTAGGGCTGCTGCTGCTGCTTTGGTTGAATGTGAATATTTAACTTGGAGAGGATAAGTCTGTGGTCTGTCCAGAACTCTGCATCACGCATTGTCTTTGTCATTATCACATCCTAGCTTTCTCTTCCACATAGTCTATTAGATGCGAGTGTTTGCTGTGAGGGCTCATTCAGGAAATTTTATTGCATTTAGGTAAACAGAAGATAGTTTTTGTGATTAGAAGGTCATGAGATGCTCAGGTTTGCAGTAATAGGTGACCATTGTTGTTGTTGTCACCAAGAATTATGTTTTTGGTACATTGATGATAAGGATTTCCATGTCTTCATAAATTTTTTTCTTTGACTTCATCAATGTCCATCATGGTGTTGATGGTACCATGGTGTTTTCCTGCAAGTGGAAATCTCATTGCCATGAACCTGTCATTCACTCCTTTTGGTAGACAATCAAGAGTGTTGACTAGATTAGTTTTGCTTCTTGGCACTCTCCTTCACTGTGATTACTCCATAAACGCATGCATTCAACGCCAATTTCATAAGCTGGCCTCCATTTGCCAACCGTATTCATTCAGGATTGCTATTTGTATATGATGGCTATTGAATTCTCTTGTAAAAAGAGGTGTTTATCTAAGATTTATTAGATCTGGTGTTGTCTATGATTGTGCACACATTTAATGCACCAGTGGTGAATAGAATCTTCTTTGAAGAAGTTTTTTATAGATTATATCTCAATTGCAAAGTGAGTATGTTATAATATTACGAAGAACAGAAAGATACAATCCTACTAATTTTTCATCAAGTACCAGTATTTATTCATCATTCTAGTTGATTATTTGTTTTGAAGGCTTTTGAAGGCTTCCTCTTTAAGCCAAAAATGTCTCAGGTTAACTTCCTGATATTGTCAAAACTATGATCCTATGATCCTTGAACCATTAGTTAAATATCAACCTTTATTCAGGAATCCCATTGTTAGAAAACACAGTGAAAATATAGGTAGTATTACTGAGAAATGATAGCAAGATAGGTAGATAGACAGATAAATGATAGATAGATAGATAGATGTATAGATATATATGATATATGATATATATATATGATATATATATAGATAGATAGATATGATATATAGATATAGATATGCAAAAAGAAAAGGTAGTATCTTTACTGAGTATTTATTCCATGGAAGGCATTACACTAAGCAGTAGGGAGTTGAATATTAGCAAGGAAGACAGTGCCTGCTTTCAATGAGCTTTAGTTCTAATGAGGGTATGAAGTATATAAAAGGAAGCAAGAAAGTGGTACAGTCATGGTGTAATGAGGTGAAGTGAGATACAGAGAACCAGGAGATTGAATGGAGATTTAATTCTGGACAAGATATGGAGAATGCTCATCAATCATATCCCACTGTACAGGATTTTAGGTGGAAAGAGGATGAAAATGATGGTTGAAGTGGAGAAAAAATAATGGATATTTATTTCTGTAAATTCCTGGTACAATATAGATAAAGAACTCTTATCTAAGTCTAAAATTGCAAAGGAAGGGAGGAGATGAGGATCATGCAAACAACCTTAATAGATTTTGATTTGATGATAATTGAATATACTATGTGACTTCTCAGTCTTACCTTTTTTTTTTGGTACTAGACCATCTTTCCATCAGTCTAGTTTCTTCAACTTTCCTCAGATACAATTCAAACCCTTTTTAAAAATATGTTTATTTATTTATTTTTATCCATGTACCCATGTATATTTTTAAATTATAAAATTTCCTTCCATTACTCCCCTAGGCAGTGAACACTCAGATTAGCATTTTACATACATATATTTGATAAGCATGTTTTCATATTGGTCATTTTTGGCATGAGGAATTAGGATTAAGAGAAAGAGATACTTAAGAGATAATTTTTATAAAGTGTTCATCAAATACTGAAGGATTGGTTTTTCTTTGTTTTTTGTTCTATTTTTCTTTCTCTGGATGGGGATCACATTGTCCATAGCAGGTCTAACATGTTTATCCTAGCTCTCTGAACTGCTGAGAGGAACTGATTCCATTAAGGTAGATCATCTCACAATGTTGTTGTTAATGTGTATATTGTTCATTTGGTTCTCCTCCCTTCTATCAGCATCAGATCCTGTAAGTCATTCCATGCTTCTATAGGGTCCAACCATTTATGGTTTCTTATAGAACAATAGTGTTTCATAGTATTCATGGACCATAACTTGTTTAGTCATTGCACAATTGTCAAGCATCCCCTCAATTACTAATTCTTTGCCACTACCTAAAAGGCTGCCATGAATATTTTAGAACATGTAGGATTTTCCCCTTTTGTATAATTTCTTCTGGATATAGACCTAGAATTGGAATTGCTGGATCAAAGAGTATGAACAGTTTTATTGCTCTTTGACAATATTGCTCCCCGGAAAGGTTGGATATGTTTACAACTCCACCAACAATGCATTAATGTCCCAATCCTCCCATAGCCTCTCCAACATTGATCATTTGCCATTTTATTCATCTTGGTTAATCTAATAGGTGTGAGATGATACCACATTATTGTTTTAATTTGTATTTCTATAATTAATAAAGATTTGGAACATTTTATATGAATATCTATCTACATATCTCTATCTCTATATCTATATATAGTTTTAACTTCTTCATTTGAAAATTATCTATATCCTTTGACCATTTATCAATTGAAGAATGACTTGCAACCTTATACATTTTATGCAATTCTCTCTATATTTTAGAAATGAGACCTTTATCAAAGCTCCTAGTTGTGAAGATTGGTTCCTAGCTTTTTTGCTTTGCTTCTAATTTTGGCAGCATTGATTTTATTAGTGCAAATGCTTTTTAATTTAATATAGTCAAAATCATTCATTTTGCAGTTTATAATGTACTCTAATTCTTATTTGCTCATAAATTTATCTCTTTTAAATAGATATGATAGATAATTCCTTGATCTAATAATTTATCTGTGGTGTGACCCTTTACATCTAAATTCTGTACCCAACTTCCAGCCATGACAGTGGAGAGAAACCAAGCATTGTCCTAAGGTCTTCCTGCTTTCCCTCAGAACTAATATGAATCAAGCCTCTTAAAAAATTCAGATCCACAAAATCTAGAGAAGAGCCAAAAAGAAGAACATCTACCAATAAGATCTGTCTTAAGGGAACTTGGGTCACCCCGGGGCAGAGAGCAGAGAGCCAGCACAGGGGCAGCTGGGTGAGAATTGGGTCTAACCTAAGAGCAGAGGTGGAAGCATTGACTTTGTGAGTGGGTAGGAGAACACCAATGAGGTTGGAGGTATAGTTCCAGAACAGTGACTAGATAGTAATCCAATTAGCTCCACTGGCCTGGGAGAACAGGGTCAAGAGCTTCATATTTTCAGTGAAGTCCCCATGTTTCTA
Organism: Macrotis lagotis; assembly: GCF_037893015.1. Lineage (NCBI taxonomy): Eukaryota > Metazoa > Chordata > Mammalia > Peramelemorphia > Peramelidae > Macrotis > Macrotis lagotis. The sequence goes on along the minus strand of NC_133658.1, from coordinate 77,362,194 downwards.
GTTGAATCACCTCCCCACATCCCTAGGAGAGAAAAGGACTTTCACCAGAACAAACAAAATAACAATCCCCCCAACCCCTGCAGATCTCTCTCAATATTGAGTGAATAATAATGAGTTTAGCTATATAGCCTAAAGGCCAAGCATACATTGATCATGAATGATTCATACTCTACTACTGAATCCATCTCCTCCCACCCAGGCCTAGGGAGTGGACCACAAATTTAGGTCACCAACGCTCCAGGGAAGGAATCCCCTACTGCCTGACCAACTTGGAATTTCTAAACTGATTGAGTTAAGCCTCTAGGGATTTCAGTTCCAAAGGTCTGTGAACCACTCCCCCCCCACACACACACACAGAAGATCTTAGGAAAATGAAGAAAGGCCAACAAGGGGGGGGTTCCTTTGAAAGCTTCCTCAGAGCCAAAGACCCTAACTCAGAGGGAGCTAAAACTGCTATGAATTTGTCTCCAGCTCAGAAAGACTTCTTAGAAGAGATAAAGAAATAATTTAAAGATTAATTGGAAAACTTGGAGAAAATTAACACCTCACAACAAGAAAAAAATCCCTTTAAAATAAAATTGGGTACAAAAAGAAAATAATTCTCTCAAAGCCTCAATTGAGCAAATGGAAAACTCCTTTAAAAATAAAATTACTAATTGCAAAAGGAGTGGCAAAAGGTAAATGAAGAAAATTCTTCATTTTGGAATTTGTGGAAACTAATGACTTCATGAAACAATAAGTATTTGTTAAACAAATCCAAAAAAATAAAAAAATACAATATTACATATAATAATATGTAACATCCTATTTAGGGAAATAAGTACTTGGTACAAATCCCTTTTCTGTCTTTTGGCTACAAATTCCAATTTTTTCTGCCACTTACCACATGTCCAGTTACTCAGATATCTGATTATTTCCAGTGTCTCAAATTATTTGGTAAGGATTAACTAATTCTCAAAAAATATCTATTAAACTGAATTGAATGAGAGCCTAAATATAAACACAACAATTGTCCTATGCTCTGAGCAAGGAAATAGAATCTTCACTTTTTGGGTACATTCAATCATAAGAGCATTAGATGAAAAAAAGTATTTTTCCTTGTTTTAGAATATAGGTTTATTCAAATCTTTTTGTTATGAAAATAGGTTGGTCACACTGAGAGAAGCTTATTCTTTAGGCATGCTCTTCTCTCCTTGAAGTATTTGAGCATATATATACATATGCATATATATATATATATTTAAAATAATATTACATGCACATGCATCTGTGTAATTATATCATGTATATGCATTGTGAGAATATAAATATAAATTTATATATGTATTCTATGTTATCTAATTATATATTACCTAATATATATTTATAATAATGGTTATATTGCCAAAGAACATAAGAACATATGATTTAGAGCTGAAGAGAAAAAGATTATTTTGTTAAAAATTCTTAATTTGAAAATGACATTATAGAGAATTAAAGTCACTTGAACAAGGTAACAGGTGACAGAGTTTCAAATTCAAACTTAGTTTCTATGATTCCAAATATAATTAATCATTCTATTTAGCATTCCCATCATATGATATTCTATACCAAGTCTCTAGAGCTATGTAAAGAGACTCATACAGTTGTTCAAAATTTCCTATACTTAAATATAAGTATATTGAAAAGATAAGTACAAGGCAAACATTTATTAAGAAGCAAGAATGCTAAGCACTTTACAAATATTTTCTTACTCTACATCACAACATCCTTGGGTTGTAAATTTTTATTATTATTCTCATCTGACAGTTGAAGAAACTGAGACAGACAGGAGTTAAATGTCTTGCCTAAAGCTTTATATCTGGTATCTTGGATGAAATTTTAATTTAGGTCTTTCTGACTTATCACTGTGTTGCCTAGCTCCACATGGCATATTTCTCTCTTTATTGCCTTTTTAAAGCAGGGTGCTATTCCTTTTATCTTTACCCCTTTACTTGGTTGTACTTGCAAATATATGGAAGAGGAAGAGAGGCAAAGACTCTGAGGGATTTACAGAATCCTAAAATCTTAAAATTGCAAGCAATCTCATAGGTCATTGAATTCAACTCTGTAGCTGAGATTTACACTTATTAACATTTTTGACAAGTGATCACATTGATTTTCCCTGTGAAATCCTCCAATGGCAAGGATACTCATCCTTTTTGAAGTTATTTTTTTCTTATAAAATTTGCCTAAATTTTACATAATTTTAGTTGCAAAGTAATATTTATCCACTGATGATGAATAATAAATACAGAAACAATGAAAATCTTGAAGTGGTAATAGAAGTACAAAAGAATAAGAATTTGTTATATAGACAGGCTGATTTACCATAATTACATTCTATGTTTCCCCCCTTACAGATGCAAATTTCATTTGATCAATCAACACTTCATGCTTACAGCCATACTTATATAGAAACACATACTATTGTGAATCAAATGTTTCTCTAAATCTCAGTGATTTGCAAAGGAGAAGCTAATTCTGACATTGAAGATTTTTCTCAGAATTTTTTTATTATTAAAAATCTAGAGAAAATGCAGTCATAGAAAAGAATGTTCAAGTTTCATTTGTTAAAAATGGATGAATAGGAATTAAGATGCTTTAATAAAAGTCTAAAAAGATTAAAGATTTTTTCCCTTGAATTCCAAAAGAAAAAAATGACAAAAATCACAAGAGGAATATAATTCCTATTCCTAAAGTCCCTGAACAATACCTGGACCTGGAATTCTGCTGACTGTTTAATTTTTTAGTTCATGTTTATCAGTCCAAGCATCAATTTTAATTTCAATGGGATAAAATTCCATTGGAAAATAAAACTTTGATGGTTGTAACAAAGTTACTGACATCAGTATTATTTTATTGGCTAAGAAGTCATTGCATACAATAGTTGTTGCATACAATAATGATTACATAGACTGAACAATGTAAATCAAATGTGTTCCTTCCTATATTGAATCAAGTAAAATTTATTTTTAATTTTTTAAATCAACTTCACTTAAATCAAGAAAAAGAAATAGCAATATCCAGAAAAAAGTGTAATGTGTTTCTGATTTAAAATGCATTTTAGCATTAATTCATTATTGGTCAGCAAGATAAAGACAGGAAAAATAATAATTAAAAAAGATAAAAAATTTTCATCATAAAGGACTTTCTTCCATGCCAGGTTCACCACTTCATTTCTTAGTAGTTGTATAGGGAACTGCTTTTATTGAAGACAATTCAGCTATTTGGGTAACTTTCTAAAGGTGAGCTTTTCTTAAAACTAAAAAGCTTCTTTAATTACAAAGAATGGAGGTTCATAAATGCAATTTGTCCAGCTGGGAAGGAACTGTCAAATGTCAAAGGAACAGGCTTCAAGTTTCCTTTATATGATCAGTTTACATTAAAAGGGGGTTACATTAAAAGTAGAAGAGAGGGGCAGCTAAGTGGTGCAGTGGATAAAACATGGACTCTGGAGGCAGGAGGACTCAGATTCGAATTCGGCCCCAAACACTTAAAATTGCCAATTTGTGTGATCTTGGCAAGTCACTTTACCACATTGCCTTAAATAAATATAATTTTTTAAAAAGTAGAACAGAAAGGTTAAACAAAGAAATTAAATCAAGAATATTAAGTTAAAAGAGCAAAAATCTATTATCTTAAGGTTGTTATTCCAGAGAAGTTAGGGTGCTGTGGTCAGAATACATTTTGGTGTTATATTCAGTTCTTGAAGTGATATATTTGTAAGGAAAATGAAAAAGTGTAGGGTAATTAGGGTATAAACTGAATGTAGAAAATGCATTATTATGCATTGTGAGAATCAGTTGAAAGAATTAGGCTTATTTAGATTCAACAATTGAAGGCTTGTGTGATCTGTGTTAGAGAGGAGGGATATGATATCTCTCTTCCTCTATATTAAAGACTGAAGAATTGATCTTTTTTCTGGTTTGTTTTACAGGATAAAACTAGGATCAAGGGTTAGGAGTTTCAAAGTAAATTATAGAGTTGCTATAAGGGGGGGGGGGACTCCTAATAGTTATAATTGTTTCAGAATCTAATGAGCAAACTACCCACAAATAAAGTATTTTCCTTGCTAGGCATCCTCAAATAAAGACTGGATTACTATTTGTAAAGGATAATTTGAAGATATTCTTGTGTAGATACCAGATTGCAGTCAATGGCAATTAGATTACCTTCCAACTCGATGATTCTGAGTCTAAATAGAATCTTATATGTAATGTTCAAAAATGTTTTCCAATCTTATAGATTTAATTTCATAACTTTATATAGCATATTTCTCTTTCATAGATAAATACTTCTAATTAGAAGAAACATCTAAAAGTTTTGAGAAAATGGAATTCAATATTAAATCATTGTTTGAAATGATTTTGGAGTAGTTTGTACATCAAACAGTTTAATCTTCAACAATGAATTGCTTGTAAGATGGACATGTGTATATCTGATATATATGTCTCAAGGACTGAACAAACTTTTAGGATTTCAACAGAAAAATTAATTTCTGACTCAGCTCACAATTCTTTCAGATAGTCTTCCCTCAGATTATTCTTATTCATGCTCTCCCTATAAAGCCTTAGTAGAAGATATATAAAATGAGGTGGATGTCTTTCTATGGTTCTTTTAATACTTCAGTGGCAGAGGGAGAAATGTGTTAGACTTGGATCACTTGAATTTCAAATTCAGTTCTTTGATTGTGACTATTTTGGTATTTCATGTATCTCATAGGCGCATTTATTTATCCATAAAATCTAAAAAGGGAACTAGGTCAATAATATTAAAATCAAATAGAAATGTGGACAAGTAAGGATGAGGATATTGGCAAGTCAGATATTTGATTTAATTTGAAAATGTTATTTATTTTAATTTTAGTTAATTTTAAATTGCTTCACAATTGCAGTTTAATCTGATTCAAACAACTCATGGAGTGCTGTAAGCAACATTTGAACTTTGGACCACGTATTTGACCTCATGGACTAGATATTTTCTGATTTTTCTTTCTAATGTGCTTCTCTGAGCAGGAAGAGTTTATTGTTAACTTGGAAGAAAAGCTGAGCCAACATACAATTGGCAATAGTGGAGCAGAAAAAGGAGTGGACAGTGTTCACAGATTTAGTGTACAACATTGCATTTGCTCATGTGGGTCAGAACACTTGCAAACATCAAGACTGGTTTGATGAAAATGATGGAGAAATAAAGAAGGTACTCAATAAAAAATGAGAATTCCACAGGGTTTACCAAATTAATTGTTCATCTTTTTCTAAGAAGGCAGCATTTAATTCTTAGTCATTGTTTATACTCCCAAATAAGTCTAAAAACATTCTCCCTTTTATCAGACAGGTGATATGGACATAAATAACTCTCTTTTATCAAGCTTTGATTGGTACATGCCATGCATCTTTAGACCCTTATTCTAATATAGCTCATCCTCTCATTATAATATCCATTCTCTCATTAATTGTTAACCAATCAAAATTGATTGCCATATTCAAGAACATCTACTCTTCCAAGGGCATACTATATGCAAATCACCATGAGTAATCTTTTCTCTAAGAGAGAAGGTCAAACGATCATCATTTTTATTAATCAACATTCTATTCTTATTAATGAAATCACTAAATTGCCAAGAAGCTATGTCTCTGAAACTTCTTAAATGTCAGATTGTTTTTAATTGATTAATTAATTGATTAATTTTCTTTCATATGAACATGTCCATTTTTAAGTTACAAAATTTCCTTCTACCCTCCCTTCCTACGCCCTTCCCCTCAGCTGCTAAAAGGCAGGTTAGTATTTTACATGCATAGTTTTTGATAAACATGTTTACAGATTAGTTATGTCTATATGAGGAATTAGGATTAAAGGAAGTGATGCACAAGAGATAAAGTGTTCATTAGATTCCAAAGGGTTGTTTTTTTCTGTGCGTGTCTTGTTTTTTTGTTTGTTTGTTTGTTTTGTTTTGTTTTTCTTCCCCAGAATGAGGGTAACATTGTCCATAACCCATCTAATATAGTTGGTCCTAGCTTTCTGAACTGCTGAGAGGAGCTGCTTCCCTCAAGGTTGTTCATCTCATAATGTTGTTGTTAATGTGTGCATTGTTCTCTTGGTTCTATTCCCTTCACTCAGCATCAGTTCCATAAGTCTTTCCATGCTTCTCTAGAGTTTGACCATTTATGGTTTTTTGTAGAACAATAATATTCCTTAGTATTCATGTACCATAACTTGTTTAGCCATTCCCCAATCGATGGGCATCTCCCCAATTTCCAATTCTTTGCCACTACAAAGAGCTGCTATAATTATTTTGGACTATTATTTCTTCTGGATATGGATCTAGATTTGGAATTCCTGGGTCAAGGAGTATGAACAGTTTCATTGCTATTTGGGCATATTGCTCTCCAGAAAGGTTGGAACCATTCACAGCTCCACCAGCAATGCATCGATGTCCCAGTCCTTCCACAAACTCTCCAGCGTTGATCATTTTTCTATTGTTAGTGTTGAGTCATCAATGTATCTGATTCTTTGTGAACCCATGGAGCATACTATCCAATGGGATTTAATGACAAACATAATGGAGAACTTTTTCACTTCCATCTCTAATGCAAATAAAGGTTAAGTGACTTGTCCAAGGTCATACAGCTAAGAGGTTAGATTTGAAATCATGTCTTCCTGACTCCAAACTCAATACTCTACTTAATTTATTGGCTGCCTCTATCAGTGTGCACTGAATGAATCAAAACAATCTGACATCCCCAATTGATAAATGGTCATAGGATATGAACAAACAGTTTTCAAATGAAGAAATTAAAACTATATAACTATAAGAAAAAATACTCCAAATCATTATTTATTAGAGAAATGCAATTTAAAGCAACAATGAGGCATCATTACACAATTATCAGATTGGCCAAGATGAGAAAAAGGAAAAAATGATATGAATGACTAAAATATACAATTAACAAGCAAAATTGTGAGTATATTTTGCTCTTTCATATAGTATTTTATAATATATTTTATTTGCTCCATCCCAGTTTTATAAAGAAGATAATAAGAGAAAAAGAATATCATCTATATTCCTGTTTGGTAATTGAAATGACCACTTTCCATTCCCTTGTGCTCCAATGTTCCCCTTAATCAGACTACAATCAACAGATCTTTTCCTTATTTCCTTTTATTATCATGTCCTTTATGACACCCTGCAGAATTTGAGGTTTGTTTGGTTTGCTTGTCTTCTTTCCCTAACTTTCCTTCCAACTAATACAATCTTTTCTATTTTTCTACTCTCACCTTTATTTCTCATGATTTCATCATATTTCTGCACCAAACTTCTTTGTATGTATATTTCAATCCTCATTTCTCTGACAGCAAATGGAATACTTCCCCCATGAACTTTTCATATTTTATAAAATTTTATAAAAATTTATTATGAGAGGGGTGGCTAGGTGGCGTAGTGGATAATGCACTGGTCCTGGAGTCAGGAGTACCTGGGGTCAAATCCGGTCTCAGACACTTAATAATTACCTAGCTGTGTGGCCTTGGGCAAGCCACTTAACCCTGTTTGCCTTGCAAAAAACCTAAAAAAATATTTATTATGAGAAATATTAAGTTTCATTCCTTCCTAATTACTTCTCTGCTTCATTATTTCTATCCCATTTTCTTTCCTCATATATGTACATATATATGTATATAAAAACAGAACAAATGCCTCCTGTTTATCTTATTTAACTTCCTTCATCAATAACTTCCTTCATCCTAAATTAACATCAGGATTACTGAAAGACAATAGTCAGTTGACTGTTCCCAGAGATTTAGAACACAATAAAATTATCATTGTCTTATTCACTTCAAAATTCTCAACTATGTTTATTTTTCCAGTTTCCTTTTTTTTATCTACTTTTGCATTTAACAGTTACTATTCAGATATGATCTTTTTAAACTTCCATTAAATATGCAATTCCCTTTATTTATTTATGGTCACTCCTACAGGTTAAGTTATTTATTTTTGTAAACCTCTATCTTTTAGATTTTGAAATATATTACATGATTTTTCTTCCAGAAAAGAAACTAAAAGGTCTTAAATGTTTCTCATTGTAATTTTTGATTTGTGACCTCATTTCTCCTTGTGTTTTTTTTCCTTTACATCAGCGAATTTTGAATTAAAGCTATGTCTTTTTTGAGATATTTTTACTTGGGAGGTTCTTTCAAGAATTTTCTGATAGTTCCCTTTTTTTTTTAGTCTGTCCGTTTACATTCAAATAAGTTTCATTTCTGATTTTCTGAGCTATGACATCTAGAATTTATTGTTTGGTCATGGTTTTTAGGACATACAATTTCTCTTACATTATCTCTTTATGAACTTTTTTCTATGAAAATTGTTTTTAATAGCAGATGGTTAATATAATATTTTTTAAATTTAAAATGTATCTAAGTCTTTCCAGGAAAACATTCTGTTTTATTGGACAGAGAGAAATGGCAATTTTGTTTCTGGAGCAGTTTAAAAAGAATAATATACAATGGTTAGCTATGGGTGACATATAATCTACATGATAGAAAAGAACTGCAGAGTCAAGAAAACCACAATTTTAATATTTACACCTCTCTCATTCTTTGATTTCTATTTGGCTGATTTCAATGTTCAGAACGTATTAGATTGTATTCTCTCTTAATCTATTCTTTTTTCAATTCTTTCTTGAAAAACTATTAGTTCAGTTATCCTTTTATTTTTAATCTTTAGTTTCATTACTCCTAGGTACTATTTTTATCTTTATTGTTACAGTATACATCCATTCTTTTTATAAGATTTTACTTATAATTTTAATTTCTTCTGATTATAGCTCCTAAAAATTTATAGATCGATATTATTTTCTCCTTCTGTTTTTTTGTTTGTTGTTTCTCTTTTTATGCCATTGTACCACTTTTGCCATTCATCCAGTTCATGTTTGATAACTGTAAATGATCCAAAAGGTTCTATCATAGGCCTTCTATTCTTATCTCTCTACACTCTTGGTGATTTCATCAGTTCTTCATCCTTTAATTATCATCTCTTTGGCAATAATTCACAGATCCATTTCTCTAGTCATGGTCTTTATCTTGAATCTCAAAAGAAAATAACTTCTTGTAGAGCATTTCCAGCTAGATATCATTTAGTCATCTCACACTCCAGAGTGAACACAGATTGAACTTCTCTTTCTTGGCCCATCCATAATTTTTCTAAACTATCCTTTTTCTGACAAGGGTATTACCTGGTTCCTGATTTTTTTGTTATTTTATTTTTTTATTCTTTGTACCACACATATTTAATTAGTAACAATTTAGGCCTTCCCAGCACCTCTACTTTTCAAGGACAAATCACTTATATCATTGCCTGTATTAAAACTTTGTCACATTTCACATATATTATAGTAATGGTATTTTACTAGACACCCCAAGTATCTCCTCATTTTATCTTATCTTCATTCTTAGCCCAGAGGGATTTTCCTAAAACAAGGTCTGTCCATGTCATTTCCACATTAAATCTTCCTATTGCTTCTGGATTCAAATATCGATTAATATTCAAATATTTTGCTTTTAATGTTTTAAAAGTTTGCCCTGTCCTATATTTGTAAACTCATTTGTAATACTTCCCCCTCACAGTTTTCTAACTTCCTAAAAGAGCTGTTTAATGATTCTTCAAATTTGACACTCCATCTAAATGTATATTACACTAGAATACACTCTGTCCTTACTTCTACTTCATAAAATATTGCTCTCTATCCAACATTTAATAATGCATATCCATCGTCACCTTTTAATTAAATCCTTTACTAATTCCCTTTACAACAAGTGCTTTCCTTCTCAAATGACTTGACATTTCATTATTTTGCATTTCTTCTTTTTTAGGTTTATTCTAAATATTCTTAAATATTGTTTTGCTTTTTCCCAATTAAAGTATAAGCCTGTTGTAATTTTTCTATTCTTTCAATTCTCTATTGTTGTATTCAAAAGTCTTATAATAGTTCCTGACAGAAAGTAGGTGATTAGTAAGTAAATGAGTAAATGTTGATTCATTGGTGAGAGACAGGAAAGAAAAGAAAAAAATTATATGAATATATATATATATATGTATATATATATATATATAGAGAGAGAGAGAGAGAGAGAATATTAATTGAAATTGAGATGCTGACACTTAGATGGTGAAAAGCACTGTTAAGAGTTTCTACAAGTATTGATTGTATACACATAAATGTGTATAAATGTATTTGTTATATATGTATTCATATGAATACAACAAATTTACGTATATATGCAAATAGGATTTTGTTGTTGTTTTGAGTATTCTCTTAAAATTAATATTCTATTTTCACTTTCAGATTTCTACCTAATTTTGGTTGAGAAGTGATTGCATGTATTTATTCAGTAAGGTGTTTACTTCAAAATGATAAAAAATGTTTTAAAATTTAGAATTTAAGATATAAATAAAGATGCATATTTATATTAATAACATTTGATTAACATTTTCCACATTATAAAAAAATCTAATTTTGAATTTCAAATGGAAAGTCCTTGTATAGAAGAGTTAAAGGATAGCATGTACCTATGATAGTGTTTAAATAAAAAAATTATATAATTGAATAGTCATTGAACAATGTGTTTAACTTAACATGCTATCAAGAGAAATATAAATGACTATGGCTTAATTAAACTTTGGACACATTACTCTTAGGGAAAAAATAGAAAATAAAGATAACATCCACATTTTGCCAAAACAACCTAGAAAAATTTGAAAAAAAAACCACATACATTTATTCATAGCTTTATTTCTTCACTTCACTAATCATTCAACACATATTTTGGGCATAAATGACATTTGAGAGATAAACCCAAATTTAGAATATTCAGCCTGAGTAATTATGCAGACCAATTAAAAAACATTTTTACCTACTTTATAGGTTATTTGCCTTTGAAAGTGAGATATTTGCAAGTGCCAAGTTCTTTCAACTTATGATAAGCACAATCTTGGAAAACTTTTGATATGGGTCCTTTAGTGATATTTAGTTTTTGACAAATTTGGTTTAACTACCTAGAAAATTTTAGATAAGAAAAAAGGGAATTGTTCATCTTATGTTTCTAAAGTTTGCATCAATAATGAATTTTAAAGTCCTTAACTGATTCTTCAAACTTGTAAAGGTTAAATATCACCATATGGAGATGAATTAAGCCTTCTGCTTAGCCTTACTAAGCCTAGTTTCATATGTGGGTGATAAAATGTTGATCCTTCCTTCAAGAATGTATAAAGTAGTCCTTCCACTGCACAGATTATATCATTTCTACAGGTGAGTATTGTTTTCTAAGAGTCATATGACCCCCCTCCCCAAATACATCCACTATGTCTTATTTTTTTTAAATAAACTTCTTTGATCTTAGGCTTTTTTTCAAATGATAGAGGCACATTTCTCTCTGAACTCATACATGAAAAGCTTCTATTTTAGTAAGATTCAGCATGAACTCCACAATTATAGGGTTTTAAAAACCCAGTGTTACTTTCAAACAATCAATCCAGAATAGGTTGGAGATATATATATATATATATATATATATATATATACACATATATACATATATATAATGTATATATATACATATATATACACATATATAATCATGCATGCATATATTTATATATGTGTTTATTCAGATATTTAGCCAATTTATTGTGTGTTTGTGTGTGTGTGTGTGTGTGTGTGTGTGTGCAAATGTATCAAATGGGAGTTAATTTCAAAAGGTAAATGCATTAGCAGTTGGGGTATGGATGGAAATTGAGGAAGTCTTTTCTAGAGAAGGAAGTATTTGAACTAAATCTTGAAGGAAGTCACAATATCTAAGAGATGGAAGTGAAGAGGGAAAATATTTACAAATAAAGAACAGTAGAAAGGCATCAAAATGGGACAGAGTATTGAACCTGGGAAATCATGAAAAGGTAGCTAATAAAATGGAGTGCCTGGAGGAGAGCTATTAGTATAAAAAATATGGGAAAGTAAGCAAGTGCCAGCTTGCTCACTATTAAGTTAGTTAAATGCCAGCCAAGAAAATTATTTAATCCTACAAGCAATAAGGAGACACCAGAATTGTTTCCTCAAAGTCAAGGTAAGTAGAAGTTAATTAGATCAAACTCTGCTTAAGACAAATTAACTTGTCAAAGGAATGGCTAGATAAGGGACTTTGGTGATAAGAATGCAGTTTTCTATTTTTTTTTCATTAGCTATTGTGGAAACTGCAGTATCTACAGAGGCAGATACCAAGTTACATCTCCATGGGGCTGCTCCCCTGCATAATATATACAGTTTGGCAGAATGGATGAAGGTCCTATGATCTTCTGTTGATGCTACTGATATTACTGAGTATTGGGGACTTATCTTCCTATAAGTTTCAATTGGGCAGCAGATGAGAGCAGTGGTAGCTGGAAAGGCATCTCCCTTCTCTACAGCAGTAATTCACTGAAAAGTGACTACAGGTTTGGATTAGAACCAGATCAGATTTTTGTGATTAGTGGGGGGTAACATATTACTCTTTTTTAAGGGCTTTTGAGTGCAAATATGTCCATGCTGCCTGCAACAGTGAGTTTTTAATAAAGCTTGTTGACTTTATTGCTACCTCGTCTTTCCCAATGCTTCTGCTTCCTTCTCCTGTAGTACATTTTGTTGCTTGAACTACATAGGTTTGAATGTGCCATTGATAGCAGTTAGTTGTAATAGGTAGCTGGGAAAGTAGATCATTTCTCCACAGAGGTTGAGAGAAATTTATCTTCATAGATCAACTTGACTAAAACTAACAAACCAAAAATAGCTTTGTTCATTTAGTATTAGGAATTTTTGATTCCAAATAATTGCTTTATATTTTCCTGTATTAGAGAACTATTAAAACTCTTTTTGAATTTTAGTAGAAGGCATGAGAGCTCTGAAGAAATATTGGTTCCCTGAAGGTTTACATTAGTAGTAGTTCCTTTATATTTAAAATAATACTATTATCTTCCAACTAATAGGTATAAAGGTTATGAGCTTAAGGTCATTCAAAGAGAAATCTAAATTTAGAATTTGATTTCATTGGTTATATAGGCTATGCTCTATATGATGAAACCTTGTTAACTAGGTTGTGGAAATGTTCGATACTGTTCCAACATAGCTTATGGCAATTATACTTTGAATAATGTGTTAGAGACATTAGGTTGCAAGAATATTTATATGTATTTATATTTATATTGCATATAATATTGCATATATTGCATAATATTTATATGCAGATATATTCAAGGTAATTCTGAAATTCAGATCATGTTGTTTGATTTTTCTCCAAATTTTTCTCCAAATGGTTACTTAAATAACATTTTGTTGACCTTGACAAAGACCAAACAAATTTTCCTGCTGGGACCAGAGCATCTGCTTATATTGTAAACAGAAAGAGAGAAATATTATTTGTTTTCAAGTAGAGTGACCAGCAGTTAGTGGACTACTTCATGACTGCTGGCCTTTAAAATAGTGAACTGACAAGCTGTTAGAGCATTGGCCTTTCAAAGGGCAAATCCCAGGCCATGTTTGAGACCAGAATTGATTATTTGTTTTTTCTTGTCCACATGCTAGAGGCAACTAATCCATTCCCTGGTGTTTGTACATCACAAAAACCTTTCAAAGAAAAGAAGAGAACTCATCAACAGGTAGCACAAGGACAAAGATGCAAAGAACTCTTCTTTAGCCACTGTCTTCCTGTATTCCTTTTTATTTTCTATGAAAGAATACCTAGGCCTGAAGTTTACAGAAAAAACATTCTCAAAAAATGAGATAGAGAAATATGATTTGATGTTTTCTATAACCTTGCAAATGCAAAACTGGTGTATTGGATTTGGAGCAAGCTAGTGTGTTTATTATTATTATTGTTATTGTTATTATCGTTATTCTTATTAAATGGTAACATTATAGTGCATTAAGTTGCAAAATGTTTTTTTCTTGTAATCCCACTATCATGTTGGTGGAGGAAATATTAACATAAACATTTTATACATGAACAAGTTGAGGTTCATACAAATTAAGTAACTTGTATGTGCCCCAATGATTAGAACACAATTTCAAGTTTCTAACAAAATTTAATGCTCTTTTCACAATAATAAAAGGTATAATGAGAATGATGAGAATATATTTATAGTAAAATTTAAAGTCAGCTTTATGAGTTAGGCTCTCCTTTTGATTTTTCAATTTAGTCAGTCTGACTCTTCATGACCACGTTTCAGGATTTCTTGGTAAAGATATTAGAATATTTTGCCATTTCCTTCGCCAGTTTATTTTTACAGTTGAATAAACTGAAGAAAACAAGGTTAAGTTCCTTGCTCAAGGTCCTAAAGAAATAAGAAAATAATGTTCTCTTCCTCCCTTCCAACTAATTACTTTTCATTATTTTGACTGGATGCTATCACTGCTAATGCTAGACTCTTGAATCCCTGAGTTCTGACAGGATTCAGTATTTTAAAGCAAACTCAGAAAACATTATCAAATTTTTTCAATCGGCCTGGACATACTTTTTTTTTTTTAGGCTTTTTCAAGGAAATGGGGTTAAGTGGCTTGGCCAAGACCACATAGCTAGGTAATTATTAAATGTCTGAGACCAGATTTGAACTCAGGTACTTCTGACTCTAGGGCTGGTGCTTTATCCACTGTGCAACCTAGCCAACCCTTGGATATATGTCTGAAACAATGTCTCTCAGTTTCAACTAGTTATGGTTAAAGACATCAATACTGAAGAAGAATATGTATTTGTATTTTAAAGCTTTTGATTGATATAATTCAATCTGTGTGACTTCAATTTTTTTGGCTGTCAGGTTATTCCTGAACCTTCACCTTGGACACTGAATTAAAAAAGTTAACAAAAGATTGAAATAGTGAATATTAGATATGTTGTGGAAAGATAGGCATATAATTTCTCTGTTAGTAAGCTGTGAATCAGCAGAAACTTTCTGGAAAGCAATTTAAAATTATTCTTGATGGCAAAGTGATCATTGATTAGAATTTCTCAATATTTACCAAAATATTTATGAAGATTCATTTTGTGACAGAAAATACGTAAAGTAATATGCCTATCAATTTGGTAAATGATTTAAAAAAATTACAATGGATAAATGTAAATGGAATATAGCTGTATGTTAAAAAATGAAGAAAATAGAGAAATTAGGAAAACAATTAAATAATCTATTTCAGAATAAAGTTAATGGAACCAAGAAAATTTTGCATACATACATCATACATATATACATACATATATATATATATATATATATATATATATATATAAAGTGACAATGTAAATGAAAGATCGAGCAAAGGAAATTTCTTAGAATTGCAAAGAAGAGACAAAACTCATACAAGTTAAGTAACTTGCAAAGTTACTGTATTGCAAAGCAATTTGTACTTATTTTTCAGTTTTTTCTAGATATTTATCAATTTCACTTATTTTTTTTTCATTTTCTTCTCTTTTGTTTCCTTACAAGAAACATTTTATATGGAATCACACTATGAGAGACAGAGAGAGAGAGAGAGAGAGAGAGAGAAGCATATTAGGAGAAATTTTAAAAGCTATCAGTACATGCATTTAAATAAGATTACTTGATTATCTAGGATGATTCAATTCACTTTCACACATACTTTCCTGAAGGCTGCACTTGACAACTTTATGGTATTGGATATTAAACTAGAGGCTATGCTCCATAACGATTCAGACAAAGCATGAAGTGTTTTATCACTAAAAATTGTTACAAAATCAAAGATTCAAATCTGGAAAAGTTCTAAGTGGTTATCTAATCCAACTGCTGTATTTTACATATGAAGAAACAGAGACCAAGAGATGTCAACGATTTCAAAAAGTCACCGGATAATAAAAAACCAAAATTGTGATTTAACCAAGGATATTTGATCCTAAATGCAATATAATTTTCATTGTATCATATTCACATAAAACCTCAATATTAAAAAATATTAAGCAGAATATATTATTGACAATGCATTCACATTGGTAATAGCAGTAATTAAAAGTTTGTTTAAAGTTTATGTGAAAAGCCATTAGGTTTTGGAACAACCAAACTTTTTCTTTTCATTTCATGGAAAATAGATTGGATTTTTTCAGGTCAGAAATCAATTAAGAAAAGTAATTTCTTTGTTCAAAGACATCATTTTAAGAGGTATTACAAAAATTGGTGGATAGTTAAAATATTAACATTACCCTTGAAATTTCATTAAAATAATAATTTATTGCTAAGGTCAATAACATTCTTAGACAAAGACATAGAAAAGTAGGTCTATTTAAATATTTAAGAGGAAAGTTTCTTTCCCTTCCAAATAAGCATTTTAATATATAAGGTGCAAATATGGTTATAACCATGCCACAGCTTAAAGAGAAAAAGAGACTAAAAATAGCTTCTCTGTGTCCAATACTAATTTAGGAAAGATTTGTAAAGGGATTTCTCTTCTGTCTAACAGAGTGAAGGGAACTTCCTCAAGACTGATATTACTCTTGGAAGTGACTGGAGAACAGAAGGAAATAAACATGTTGCTTTGAAACTATATTCTAACAGCTTGTGGTCATTGTGATGTAGTTTATCTAAAGGTTATATCAGTGAGTTATATCCATGGGGAATCAATTAATAAATAAAAAACATTAATCATTAACATATATTTAGGACATTAATATCTTCAAAGATTCTCAAAACAACCCTGTGAAGTAGGTGCTAAGTCTCCTATTTTTACAATTGAGGAAAGGGACACTGAAAACAGACTAAATAACTAGTCCAGAGTCACACAGCTAGTAGCTGTTTGTGAAAGGCTTCAAACTTAGTTCTTTCAGAATACACGTCCACAATCTATCTGCTGCATGTATAGATATGCGAATACAAATGAAAAATGATTCTTGCCTACAAGGAGCATTCATTCCAATATGAAGAGACAATATAGTGATAGTGGTAGCCTGGGAATGGTGTTTTTGGAATGGGAAATTATAAACCTGGTGTGGAAAACAAAAGGTTTTTTAATTAGATGAACCCTTTCCAGGGATAATGGCAGTGTAAGAGCAAGAGTTTTTGGATATTCCATCATTGAGTCATGTTCTAAATTAGTTAATTCTGAATATACCAAGAAGAAAAAGAATTTTATGTATTTCATTTGTTATTCAATCATTACTATTGTCTTGTTAGGGTAGGACTCAGATCAATTTGCATGAACTAATGAATAACAAAACAAGAGATCATTGTATATTGTAACTACAATACTGCTTTAAGAACAACTTTGAGTGACTAAATCATTTTGAGAATTATAATTACTCAAATTATCTACAAAGAATCTGTAAAGGTATATCCTTTCTACATTCAAAGCAAGTATTGATAAATAGAGGTGTTTATAGAAAATTATATGTATGTATATATATGACTGTGTATTTATGTACATGTGTATGTATGTGTGTGAATACATGTATGTAAATACATATACATATGTGTGCCTAATGGTAACTATCTTTAGAGGGCTGGGGAGAAAAAAGAAATGAATAAATGGTAACTATATATATATATATGTAAAAGGAATAGCAAGTTCCCCGTAGCAGATTTGACATTTCATGTGCAATCACCTTTTTAAATTCTATATTATGGAAACACTTGCTTTATTTCATGAATTAAAAATAAAAAAATGTAATTTAAAAAGTTTTAGATTAATGACTGTGTTGCTCTATGACCATATACAATTCACTATACTGAAACAACTGAACTTCATTTTCTTTACCTGATCAATAAGTAGAAACAAGAGAGAGGGAGAAATGATAGTGTTGGCAGTAGGTTAGGGATGTTTGCATTTTCCTTTTAAACTATTGAAAATTAGTCCTATATTTACATCTATAAAAGAGATACAGGATGAAATACCCTTTTAGCTCAGGTCCACTATTCACTGTCTTAGACACCCCTTTTTTTAATAGGGCACCCATTATCTTGTGAGAAACCTGACAACTTTAATTTTGGAATAGTTCTTACTGGTAGAAACACTTTTTTTCCTTAAACCAGACTGCAAATGATTAAATACTCCCATCCTAAAATCACTTGTAGGTTTAGTGACTTTTATATTATTCTTTTATGTTCAACACAGTCTTTTCACTTTTATTCCATAGTTTGCTTTAATGAAGAATATCTTGAATTATTTTTGAATGATTAATTTTTCCTGTAATCTATTGCTTTACAATGTTATCTTCTAATTCTGCTCACTGTCTTGCCAAAGATCAGTTCTTTAATATATACTGCCTATTGCTGACTTTCTCAGGGAAACAGAAGTTGAGCATATGGCCTTGATGATTAAAATCCTTCAAGAGGCATAGTTTCTGGGTAATTTAATAATTTTATATAAGATCATCAGGTTATTAATAAAATGATGGTCAGAATAGGACAATGATTTTCTTAAAATACTCCCCATCATTTCTCTTCACTGTCCACGTTATTTTGTTTTCATTCCTTTCCATGATCAAGTCTAACTTTCTTTCTGTTTGTCTATCTAAGATATATTCTATCCTTCTAAAAAAATCTGATATATGTTCACTTCTCACCTCAACTCAAAATCCTCTTCAGTGCAAGATATTAGAGATAATTAAGAAGAGATATCAGAGTTGGAAGAGAATTGAGGTGATTTATTCCAACTCATACATAAGCAGGGGTTCTTCCATAAACATCTCTGATAATTGATTATCATGACATCTTTTGAACTTTCAGTGAAGTAGAATACATTTTTTCTTATATTCTTTGTCCTATTCTGCATCAGAGATTTCATGCACGTATTTTACATTAACAGGGAGGCAGAAACACTTATTAGATGTATAGTAAGCAAATATAGATAATGAAAGTGGTGGGAAATAGGTGTCCCACTAGATTTCCCACTGGAGCTCAAGCATCTCCAAGCTGAGAAAAATGTTCACAGATTTTTCAATGTAGCTAGAAGTCTGTATAATCCATTGA
Source organism: Macrotis lagotis (assembly GCF_037893015.1). Classification (NCBI taxonomy): domain Eukaryota; kingdom Metazoa; phylum Chordata; class Mammalia; order Peramelemorphia; family Peramelidae; genus Macrotis; species Macrotis lagotis. Next base: position 77,343,185 of record NC_133658.1, on the reverse strand, counting down.
ATACAAAGATATTTATGAATTTTGTAAAGTGGTTGGTCAAAGACACTGACTGCTCTGTATTCAATTTTTGTTGGCATGCCCAAATGACCTTTGGAGAAAAAAAAATTACAGCACTAATTTTTCAAGCTCTCTTTAAGAGTCTTTAATTAGGTAGATAATAAATCAATCTTGATTCTCTTGGCAGTCTTTCCATTTTCCTCTACTTTCTTCACAGTTTTCACCGAATTCATAAAGTCTATTAAGGGAGAAGTGAGATCAGCCTTTGTAATGTTAAATTGTTATACTAGACACATAGAACTATTTCAACAACTCATCAATGTTATCTGATTAAAAATATATTGAATTAAATGGAATTCAAGAGATTATGACTAATAGGTGAGGGAAATGCCAATAGTCACAATCGAATCTTTAAAACCCTTTTTTCAAATCTCCTTTTCATTGTTGACAGTCTCTATAAGAATCCTAGGGATAAAAAACATCAGAATAGATTTGTTCTTTGCAGAATTCCAAGGAACTTGTTCCTTTCATCTCTGAAAATCTGTCTATTATTCCTCTTTTCTAGTGATACCAATGCCCCCCTCATCCTCATGTAAAAGTAGGCTCACTACAGCAGAAGATACTAAATAATATCTCATCTTAAGATTACTAAGTATTTATACTTCAGATGATGAGTTTATCAAAAACTTAATTTTCTCTAAACAATATAGAAAGTTCAATGGAAAAAAAGCCACATTTTCCATTGAATTCAAGTAAAATTCTAAATTAGAAGGAAGGCAGAAATCATTTTATGGGGAACCAATCGACTTTTGAGACAGCATTAGTTCTATTATTCTATCTGATTAATTGGAAACCAACTAAATCAGTGAGAGAAATACAAGAGCCCACTCTGCCCTTAGGAATAAATGCGTGTTCTGCAAGTATATTTAGGGACATAATTTGGCTAATAGAATGTTCTCTGTCTCTTTTCCTCTTTCTCCTGTTCATGTGTCAGTGATAATGAAGTTGGTCTTACATTTAAATAGGACCTTTTTTTGAGTCAAAGAATTTGTAAGTACATTGCAAGCCTAATAGCCTGATATGTAAACTCTACCAAGGGTATACTCCATCCACCACTGACAGCCACCCACAAAACTGCTGCTTCTGATCTGTAAAGTTGTAAAAATGGGACACAGTTGCATTGTGCCCCAGAGAGCAAATATCTTTCTTCAGGAAAGAAAGAACTAGGTAGCTAACTCTGAATCTCATTATTAGACTAGGAACATAGGGATGTAGTGCACTGAGTGGAATGATATTATTTGTAGTCAGATTGATTTGTAATTGATATCCATCTATAAGATTTTGGACTTGGCAGTGTTTTGATAAAACAATATTTTTACAGACAAATGCCAGGAAGTCTTTCCCAGATAATTGGAAGTTTAATAAAGCTGTTTCTTCTTTCCTTCTCTTTACACTTTACATCCCCCTAAATTTCTCTCATTCTAATTTTATGAATCTCATTTTTCAGCTTAAATACCATGAAAACTAAGGAATGAAAAGTGAAATACCTAAGATTAGACAGCTAACCAAGACTGGAATACCTATCTATTAACCCCTGGCTTATTAGCTCTTAGCATTCCAAAAAGACAATGTACTGGATGACATCTAGGTAGTTCAGTGGATAGAGCACCAGACCAGGGGTGAGGAGTTCAAATCTGACCTCAGACATTTAACACTAACTAACTGGGTGACCTTGGGCAAGTCACTGTAAGCTGATTGTGTCACATCCAGGAATATCTCTAGTCATCCTGATCCATATCTGACTGTTGGTCCCTGATGACTTTGGAGGAGAAAATATGGCTGTTGACTTAGCACAGCCTCCACCCCCCCCCACATTCCAATCCAATTCACTTTCATGTCTTGGCATCACCTCCTTGATGGCATGGACTTCTTCAAGAACAAAGCACAAACTTCAACATCAGGTGAAAGTTTATATTAACAAGTGCAAGAATTAAAAAGAAGAGGGAAAAGAGACAAAAACCTCCCAAATCATGACAGAGGCATCCATTAATTTCTTTGTTTAATTATTTAGTTAATCTTTTAATCTTGAACATAGAAAAAAAGGTAGCATATGTCCTCTTTGTCAAAAAATTATCAAAAAAGTAGTATGAGTAAATAGTCTTTTATAATTAAACTTAAAGCAGAATTGGTTTATAAAATGAAATAGGTGGTTAAAAAGAGAAATGACAGGGCAGAGTCAAGATGGCTGTGTGAAAGCAGTAATTCCCGGAAACTCATTCCCCCTAAAACTCCAAAAGCTATTAAATTATTACTCTAGCCAAAATTTAGAGGGGCAGAAGCCACAGAAAGACTGAGTGATGCAATTTCCCAGTCTAAGACAACTTAAAAGTCCCATGGGAAAGGTCTGTTGCACTGGGACCAGAGTTAAAAAAAAAGCTTCTACCAGCACAGCTACAGCCTCAGCTCAGCTCAGCTGAGCCAAGTGCCTAGATCCCTGGGGGCACATGGGTCCTTGGCAGATGGGGAAGCTTCCAGATCTCCTGGCCCAGGGATCACCAGGAACAGCTTTATGGGGTGGTGAAAGAACTCTGCCACTCCACAGTGAGTGCAGAGCAAGAGCCTGCCTCAGAGCAGACCTGCAATGGGAATCAGGGAAGCCAGCCTGCATCTCCAGAGCACAGCCCATAGACAGTAAGGGAATCAAAGGATACTGCAGAGGTCCCTTTCTCTCCCTGGGGCAGGACTCAGTTTTTTGCCACATTCAGATCCAGGTTGCAGCTTGGGCTTCCATACTGCCCTAGCCAAGCAGGGACTCTCCTCACAAATCCAGAGCAGAGAGGAGCTCCTGTGATCATCCACATAACAAAGTACAGGCAAGAAAGAAGTCAGAGCCTCTCATAAGACGTTTGAGGAATTAAAGTCACAATGGGATGCCCCTAAAGCCTTGGAAATGCAGTAAACCAATCATAAGATGTGGAAATGAGCAAACACAAAGGAAAAGAAGAATCTGACCATAGAAAATTGCTTTGGTGTCATTGAAGATTCAGAAGATGACAAAATTGAAACTTTCATATCCAAAACCTCCAAGAGCAATAGAAAATGGGCTCAGAATATTTTATGAGCTCAAATATTACTTTGAAAAGCAATTAAGAGAGTTAGAAGAAAAATTGGAAGGAGAAATGAGAGCAATGTGAATAAATCATGAAATCAAATCAGCAACTAGGTGAAAGAAATACAAAAAATATTGAAAAAATATGCTAAAAACTAATTTAGACCAAATGGAAAAAAACGAGACAAAAAGGCAAAGAAGGAGAAGAATGCAATAAAAAGCAGAATTTGAAGCTGGGAAAAGAGATAAAAAAGCTCTCTGAAGAAAATAATTCCTTCAAATGTAGAATGGAACTAAAGGAAGCTGATAACTTTCCAAGGAATCAGGAACAAATAAAACTATTCCAAAAAACCCCCCAAAATAGAAGAAAATGTGAAATATCTCATTGGAAAAACAAGGAACCTCAAAAATAGAACCAGAAAAGATAATTTACAAATTATTGGGCTACCTGAAAGTTACAACCAGGAAAAGAGACTAGGACTTCACTTTTCAAGAAATAATACAGCAAAATTGCCCTGAGATCCAACAAGCAGAGGGTAAAATAGAAATTGAGGGAATTCATCAATCACCTCCTGAAAGTGATCCCAAAAGAAAAACTTCCTGGAATATTATAGCCACATTCCAAAACTCACAAGTCAAAGAGAAAATACTAAAAACTTCCAGAAACAACAATTCTATTACTGTGGCTCTTTAGTCAGGATTATACAAGATCTGGCAGCATCTATATTAAGAACTTGTAGGGCTTGGAATATGATATTCATGAAGGCAAAAGATCTTGAGGTTACAACCAAGAATTAGCTGCCCAGCAAAACAATGTCCTCTTTCAGGGGGAAAAGATGGACTGTCAGTGAAAGAGGGGACTTTCAACCATTTTTATTGAAACTACCAGAGCTGAAAAGAAAGTTTGATCTCCAAGGACAGAACTCAGGGAAACTATAGAGGGATGAATGAGAGGATTAACTATGAGGAACTTAATGATATTGAACAGCTTGTATTCCTACATGGGAAGAAGATATTGATAACTCACAGGAACTTTCTCATTTTTAAAAGCAGTTAGGAGGAGCACATATAGACAAGGCATAGGAAGGAGTTGAATATAATGATATAATATAGTAAAAAAGATGGAATCAATTGCAGATGTAGAAAAGTACTGGGAGGAAGAGAAATGAGAGGAAGAAGGGGTTAAGATACTTTACATAAGAGTCAAGAAAAATTTTTTACAATGGAATGAATGGGAGAAGGTAAGGGGAATGAGAAATGGTTCTGAGATAAAATAACATACACACTTAATAGGGTACAGAAATCTGTCTTACCCTAGGGGAAAATGAGAAGAAAGCAATGGGAAAAGGGGGAATGGGGGGAAGGGAAGGAGAGAATAGGTGATAGAAGAGAGAGGGAAGATTGTGGGGGAGGGTACTCAGAACACATTTTTGAACAAGGACAGGATGAAAGGAGAGAGAGAGAGAAAATGAAATAAATGAGAATAGGAAGGAATAGAGTGGAGGGAAGTACTGCTAGTAATAGAAACTGTGGGGGAAAATATTGAGGCAACTTCTTTGGTGTACTTATGATAAAGAAGGCAACTCATCCCAGATAAAGAGACTTTGGAATCTGAGCACAGACTTAAGTACATTTTTTCTCTTTCACTTTTCTTGAGGTTTCTCATCTTCTTGGGGGGGGGTTCATGTTTACTCTCATAAAAAGATTATTGCAGTAATATAAAATAAAGAGAATTAGGAATATTTTGAAGTCAGGAAGTTGGAGTCCTTATGAAAACTATCTAAAGTTTAGTGGATTTGAATTTTCAGAGGCATGAAGTGATTTGGCAAAAGACATATATAAAGTCTTCTTGTAAGTGTTCACAGAAATATTCTATCATTAGATACTATTTAAAGTATGGAATCTTTGGACTTCAATTTCATATATGTACAATGAGGAAATGGATGAGAACATCTCTATGGGGAAATGTAATGATGATGATGATGATGATGATGATGACTTTTATCTGCATAATCTTAAATGTTTGCAAGTGCTTTACATATGCTACCTTATTTTATTTATTTATTTATCTTTTGTATTGTGTTGGATCAAAGGACATAATACATGCAAAACAGTCAAGTGGTAGAAAATGTTATTACACTTAAATGAAATACATTTTAAAATGACCTATCAGTCAAAAGAAGTGTTTACTTGTAATGAATTAATTAATGGTTCCAATATTATCCAGTTCATATTCTATCTCTTGACATCTACCAACTGTGTCATCTTCCTCAAACTATTTAATCTCTCAGAGACTCAATTTTTTCATATTAAAATGTGAATAATAATTCCTGTATTATTTACCTCACAGGGTGTTGTGAAGATCAAATGGAATCATAAGTGTAAATGCAGTCATATAAACATAAATTCTAAGTTTTTATATTGCTATTATTTATCCAATGACTTGAACTATGTTAGCTTGTATGTCCCTTTCATAATGAAGATGACCTTGCAGATTTATTCTAATTCATGAACTGATTCCAAGAGAAGATCTCTTATACTAATATTTATGTTCTTTCAGGCAAATAAGAAACCAATGTGTTGTGCATTTGATACCTCAAATGTTAATTTAAGGAACAGAATGCATTGTATGAATACTTATTCAACAGAAATTAGTTTTTTACCATTGCACTCTTGAAGGAAATAGAAGATTAAAATATTGTAACAAACCCTTCACTGTATCATATTGTTATTTCCTTAACCACAACATATTGCCTTCCTTCCTTCCTTCAGAAAAGTTATTGAAGGTTCACAGTGTTTAACATTTAAAAAGAAATTCCTCAGAATATACTAATATGTAGATTCTAATCCTTGATCTGAGGAAACATATTCATAGGTGATATAATACTCAAATAAATGTGTGAACATGTCATATGAAAAGATCTCCACAATATCACATATTGAAAACCTCCCATGTATTCTCCTTCTGTGTGACTATTGTTCATATGCTCTCAAAAGTTCTCCACAAGATTTCCTCTCAATATATGAGAGGCCTAATTTGACTTCGAGAAAGAGTCCTTGTGGAACATTGTGACTGTTAACTTGTCACCATTTGATTTTTGTCGCATAACCAATTTTTTGCTTACTATAATGCAATTCCTGCACTGATAAGTTTCCTCTTATTTTTTGGAGCTCCTCATAAATTATTTGTTGTAATCTTTTCATATCCACTATTGCATCATTCTTTCTGTTCTCTGATGTAGTTTCACAAATGTAGTCGCACCAGCTCTATTTGTCCTTTTCGATTCTAGGTCTAGGTTATTGTCCATCTATTCTACCTGCTCAAATCAGACATGTTATCATAAAAATCTATAGGATAACCATCAAAATGCATATTGAATTCTGGGACATAGTCTTCATTCTCTTTGGTTTTTTCCCCCTATTTTCAACCAAAAAACTTCCATTTGAAAGTAAAAATGATGTCATAATTTTTGACTGAGGTGATCATAAACTCCTTAAAGAAAATTTCAATTGAATTAGCCATGCAGAATAGATAGAATTTCAAAAGGTAGAAATTCCAGAAAGGATGGGCAGGTGGATAAGAGAAATAAAAGAACAGTAAAAACAGAGGAATAGTGGCAGGGAGGTATATAATATATTTATAGAATAACAAGTGATTTACTTTAATTAATAGGAAGGGCAGGTACTAAATTTTTTAAAATTTATTTTCTTAAACCTTCCAAATCTCCCTTTTTCCTTACTTCAGGTAAAGGTCCTGACAAATCTTTCACTGGAGATATAGAGACCATTTCCTGTGAGATCTCTCTTTTTCATTTTTTTCTCAAAATTCTCCTCTCTAAGATCTCATAATGTACCCTTCTCTTGACTAAGGCTAGTTCTTCTACAAATATTCTCAATGTAATCTTCTCATATCTGTTCTATCAGATTCTGTCTTCCATCATCCCCCTAATCTCTATTTACTTATTTTTTTGCTGATGCCTTCCAATATGTTCAACTTTTCATATTTATTAAAAACAAAAATAATAACTCCCTAACTCCTTCTATTCCCTTAAATTATTATTTTGTCTTCCACATTTCTCAAAAAAACTTTTAGAAAAAAAAAGTTTGCTACTCTCATTACCTCTACTTTTTTGACTATCTCATTAACTCTGGAATGTTTTAGAATCTGGTTTCTGAATCATCATTGAACTTCTCTCCAAAGTTTTCAATAATCACTTATTGATAGTCTTAATGAAATTTCCTCAATCCACAGCCTTCTTAATTGATGTGCTGCATTTGAAATTGTTGATTACTCATTCTTCCTGGATACTTTCTCCCCTCATGTTTTCTAAAGCAAGACTCTCTGAGATTATCAGTTTAATTGTTTGACTGCTCTGTAAAATGTCTGATAATTCCTCATCCCTAAATGACAACTCACTACAGATAAATTATAAAGTTCTCTTCTATGCCCTCTATTCACCTTTCTCTTCATTTCTAGTGTATTTCCTTCATTTGGTTCATTGCTTTAATTATTATCTCTATGTGCATTTCTACCAGAAGTCCATATATTCATATGCTATAGTGTTTCCTGAAAACTAGTTCTATTAATATTTTGAGATTCTGTACTTAACTTAATAAGAACTAATAATAATAATAATAATAATAATCTCCTTACTCAGAAATATGAGTATCCATGGGGATTTGGAAATATTTTTTCTAATTTATTGATTATAGATCCCATTCTGATATGTTCAACAAACTAATAGTAATAAATGATTAATGCCATATTTTCATTTATCAAATTCACATGGTTTATGTTTTAGAGAGATTAACCAGAATCTCAAACACCTGGGAGATAATCTGATTTATAAAATTTTAGTCACTGTGAAGAGTAGTCTCATACTTAATATATTTTCTATACAGCTTTGGTACCAACAAATTCATTTCCAAATTCAGTACTCAACTTTTTTTGGACTAGTCTAGACAGGTTGATTGAGACTTTATACTGAATTTTATGTTTCTGTTATGTTTTGTTATGAAACATACACTTAGTTTGTGGCTACTCAGTCTCCTGCTCTTTACAATATTTTGAGATTATCTCCAATATCTTTCACAATTATCTTTTCTAAGCAGTATAAAAAATAAATGCAAAAAAAAGGCAAAATAGGGAAATCCATATTCATAAGTCATATATTGGCCTCAGATAGAAAGATCAGAACACTGTCCTCTTATTGCAAATTATTCCTTTTCCCCAAACTATAACTAGTCAGAAAAAAATACAACAAAGGAGAGGTCCTGACTAAAATAATACCTTTTCTAGTACACTCCTATAATCAGTCCACAGTCCTTGTCTTTATCACAGACCAGTTACAAGATATTTGTGCGTGTTCTAACTTGTTTAGCAAGGAACTTCTATTCCATAGTATCATGTCATTTTGAATTAAAGTAACCTTCTCCATATTGGGGATGGTATTGACCTCAGTGATATCAGGGAAGGGAGAAGGAGAAGTAACATAAACAATTTATTGTACTGTAAATGCTAGGTACTGTAACATTGTTATTTGATTTTACAGTAAACATATGAGATAGATGCAATTATTGCCACATTGTATAGTTGAGGAGTTGTGAGAAAAGAGGGGCTAAGTGAATTACTCAGGGTCTCAGAGCTATTAAGTTCCCAAGACTAGATTTGACTCCAATTCTTCCTTCAGACCCTCTATTCACTGCAACATCTGTCAGTTTCAATTATAGATTGCTTAATTTGCAGGAAATGGTGTCTTCTTACATAGTCTTTAAGTTGAATATGTATTTTATCATATTTTCCCTTTAATTTTAAAGCAAAAATTATTGGAATTTTATTGTTTCACTAAATTCTCATAAAAATCCTTATCTAAAAATGACAAAAAAGAAGGGAATAGAAAGGAAAGATGGATGAATAAATTGCAGGAAGGGAGTAAGTAAGAAAGAAAATGCATAAAACTGAGAAAAAATTATAGGAAAAAAAGAAAAACAAAGAAAATGAGAAAAAAGAAAAATTGCTGCTTTTTTGAAAAGCAAATCATTTCCTCTAAGGACCAAAGGAAATTCAATTTTGTGGAATATACATTCCATATTCCTCATGAATTTATATGGTTGTCTTGTTGCCAGGGTCTGGAATCCTTTTTTTTTTTAACTGAATGTCTCTGGTTACATATTAGTGAAGATGGTCTGAGAAATATTTTGTGGCTTTTTTTTTAGCTAAGTGCCTTTGCAAATTCTGAATGAACTTCAACTAGAAATGTGAGTTCCATTAGGATTTCAACATTAATCTTAAAGAAAAAGAAGCAGTCTAAAATTCAGACATAATCCTTTTTCACTTTCTGGGTCCTGTTCAGACTTTTCAGAGTTCTGTTCCTTTGTGACATTTTTGTGCTTTGCCACTGGAAGGAGCTAGAGTAATGATATTGAATGAACTCTGCAATAACTGGGCAGCAATATGGTTAAACTCATCATAGGAAAAAGTGCAAAAGGAAAAAAAAAAGATAGTCTTACCTTCTCAAAGCACAGACTAGGTAGGTTTCTAAAATTTTGTGACTGAGATTTATAAGATCATTTAAAAAATATGAAATGTGGATCTTATGTATAAAAGTCACAAGACAATGACTTGGAAGTCTTTTTTCCCTCTTTTATTTTTACATCAAGGATTTGAAGGTATAGTAGAAAAGGGACAAGGAATGAAGCAGCACATGAATATAATTCAAAGAGCATCTTACTTTTTAAAGAAAGTGGCCCAAGGGAAAGAGAGAACATTGAGATTGTTATTAAAGTACTTGCCACCAAAATGTTAACCTGTAATAGTCCAAGGTATCTATTACAGCTTACATAAATCAGATGTATTGAATGTCTCCTTTGGATCAGTCATATGTCTTTACCTTCTTACTTTAGGTTGGCAAAAAAGAAGAAACAAAATGCATATGAGAGTGTAAGTGGTTATATTTTAAAAGCACAGTTGTCTGAAAGATATGTCAATTTCTAAGAAAACAAAAAAGAAAAGAAAAACCACTCAGCATTTAACCTCTCTGTTGTAATTCTTCAATCGTACAAACAAAAAAATGAGTATTTTTTCCTAAGTCTTCTACCTATAGAGAACGTAGAAAAAATTATTGAGTTGTTATTGTACTGAAGTCCATACCAATCCACTTTTGATTTCATCATTCTTTTCACTTTGTAAAAATCTTTTTTGGATTTTGATACTGCAATCAATAATCCTTCACAACTTCTTTACATTCATTCTACTTCTACTCCTGCATCCCCTTCCTCCAATTAGTGAATTACTTTGGAACTTCCATTTGAGGTAGTACCCAATTTTCCATGCTTCCCTCTTGATTTTGCAATAATTCTCTCCTCATACTAGAGATGATTCTCACTTTGCCGCCTCATCATCTAATTGCTTAGTTCCTTTGAAGAGTTTTCACTTAAAGAATTATCCATTCCAGTCATGCTTTTATTAAACCTGGTTCAGCTTTTATTGTTGTTATCCAGACTTCTTTTCCCTCCATTTTTAGCATTTTTGTATGTATTGTATTTCTCCCATTAAAATGTAAATTCCTTGAGGGCAGATCCTGCCTTTCTTTTAACTTGATATTAGTTACATTCAACACAGTGTCTGCCCAATGGTAAATTCAAAAATGCTTTATCCAATCTGATCTAATCCATTCTGTGGGTGGTATTTAAAAACACAAAACCTTCTTTAAAAATTTAAAGAAGCAATTTTTTTTAGGTTTTTTCAAGGCAAATGGGGTTAAGTGGCTTGCCCAAGGCCACACCACTAGGTAATTATTAAGTGTCTGAGACCAGATTTGAACCCAGGTACTCCTGACTCCAAGGCTGGTGCTTTATCTACTACACCACCTAGATGCCCCAAAACAAAATATTCTCAAAAAGGAATTAGTAGCTTTCTTAAAATCACACTGAGTTTTACTTCAATTCCTAATTAAATTTACAATTTTTATGGATAGAAAGCTTAGTTTTAGTTGTTGTCATATGTCCTTTGTTCCCAAAGAGAACCATGACATCAGAACCATGACATGTAAGTGAAAGGGATTTAAGTGAAGGACAGCTGTGTAAAATCACCAGACTCAGTGATCACCAAGAGACAATAAAGGAATAAAATAAATGCATAGTTTTCAAATATGCACATGACAAAAATCCAGAAAGGACAACTAATTGCCTGGATGACAGAATTGAGATGTTTAAAATATTTTAAACTTGGAACAAAAAATGGAATCTTATATAGTAATTAATAGTTCAACACTTGGCTTTAAAAACAACCTTTCCAAATATACAAAACAGTACTTGCCACAAAAACATGTCAAAAATTTACATGACCTAAAAACTAAATACAAATAATAGCATATTATAGTTGCTACAAAAGCAAAATAATTCAGTAATACTATATTTAATTATCTTAAAAGAAATGTGTTTCAGAATGCTGTAGCTTTTCATCCTCCATTTTCAGAGGACACTGACATCATTGTGTGATATCCTATCCTGCATGAGAATTAAATTTAGGTGAGGCAGAATTTTACAAAGTCATCAGCTGCATTTTCTCTTCCAAAGTCAGAAAAATCTAATGGCAAGGGAAAAATGAAGAGGACTGGTAATGGCCTAGGAAGCAGTGGTTGACCTTGACATCTTCTGTATCTGACCAAACCCTAAATACTCCACAAAAGCTGCTTCAACTGCCTTCAAGGTCATTAGAGCAAATATTTATCTGCCTATTGCATCAAAGAGGAAGGAAACCTTCATATGCTTGGAGCAGACATTCCTCTAACTCACTGCTGATTTTGAGACAAGCTGGTTACCTTCAAGCTGTCTTCCAAGATAGAACCAGGATGTGGCTGCTAGATATGTTACAATGTCTTAGAGCCCAGAAGTTAAGATAGTGTTATATAGAAACCTCAGGGCAAAGTCAGACATCAGAGAGATGATGCCATGACATGAATGTGAACTGGTTTAGAGTTTGAGAGTGCCGCGCAAATTCACCAGGCCCACTTTCTCCCCTGAAGCCAGCAGAATCCGTGATTGGATATTAATCATTATGACTACAGATGGCCCTGGATGTGAGGCAACAAGGATGAAGTGACTTGCTCAGGGTCACAACAACTAATTAGTGCCAAGTGTCTGAGGTCCGATTTGAACTCATATCCCCTCTGACTCAGAAATTTACACCTTAAGGGGACTTAATGAAAATTTTCAGATGCAGAAAATGACATTTGGAGCAATGAATTACCACTTTGACATCTATGTATCTAAGAATACAAAGAGAAAAATTAAAAGCCATTAAAATGGCTTTTGCTCTCTAGCAGTTTACTTTCTATCTTAGGGAGCAAAATATGTGCATATAGGGAGACTTATGACTTAGTCCATAGAAAAGATATCTTTGGAGGGAGGAAGAGCATGGTTTAAGTCTGGCCTCTGATAATATTATCAATGTGGCCATGGATAAATTACTTAGCATCTTAATGCTCTAACTGAATTCTTATGATGTTTTGTTCCCAAAGGGTACATATTCTCAATGGTAGAGGAAATTCCTCACTAGAACTTTTATCTACTACCGATATTACTGGTCTATTTCTTATTCCTATAAATAAAATGTACTTGGATATATAAAGGCATTAGAAACTAGGGAGATCATGAAAAGTACTCCAAAACCTCTGAAGCTTGGATTTTCCCTTCCCTGAGACTATTCTAGTGCAATTGCAAAAAGCTTGAAGACATGTGTTCTTTAATTAATTTTAAAAGAACTAGTTTCTATTTGAATTAGTTCTTCAAAATGCTAGGAAAAATACTGAGAGTGAGTTAGGGTACCTCTTTACTCAGTGAGAAAGCACTCAGACATTAAATACTCTATTTTAAGTGCCAAGTTCTATGTTTCCCCCAATGCTCTGGAGACACAGGTGAAAAAGCCCTGACCTTAAGGAGTTCATATTCTAATGGAAAAAGCAACATTCAAGCATATTAATGTTTTCATATATACAAACAAGATAGGAAGAAGACATTCGTGATTGAAGGCTATTGAGAAAGCCTACTGTAGGTGTTAGACTATTAAGATACCACACATTTAATGTTTGAAGAACTTTTAGAGATTTCATGCTTTATAGTAAAAATAAACTTAAATTCATAGAAAGACAGGACACCCATAACTCAAATTATGACTCCAAACCCATTGATCTTTCCCCTTTATTCATCTTGTAAGGAATAAATAAACTTAATGCTGAGATGAAGTGAATATTTTAGCAATATTGGAAAAATTGAAACTAACCCAGAAGGAAGAAAGATACCTTTGTATTCTTTTCCACTTTTCCAGGAAAAAAAATAGCTGGACTTCATCACTTACAATAACTATCAGTGAATTTAAACATGGATGAAAATGGGATCATAAGATCATAAATGTAGAGGTAGGAGGATCCATAGTTTTATCTAATTAAAATCCTTTATTCTGTAGATTAAAAAAGCAAGACATCAGGAAAATTATTGACATCAAGACTGAATCAGATGAGCACAAGAAGGATTTGAATTCAGGTCTTATCAATGTTATCTGTCTATATCAGATTTATACAATGGGATGTTGCTGGGATCAAAATCACCAACAGTCTTTATAATGCTGATTTTGTGACTAAGAAGAAGGGTGAAGATGAATTCCATTGATACTCTCTGTCCTCAGCCATCTAGATTCCAGTTAGCTTTTTTACTGGGTGTTTTGCACTTTCCTGGCATTTTTGCAATGATGGGAAGACATCCAGTAGGACATTTATCCAACATATTCTCCTTCATCATGGCTCTTATACTCTTGTCTATATTAATACACACTTGGAAAACAAATAAAAAATTCATACTGACAAATTCTAATTTAGAGTCATCTATTGTATCCTCTTTTTGATGTTTTGAGACTATTTCCTTTCCCCCAATTCTTGTTAGGATTAACAAAAGTCAGAAAGCATATTAGAGTATGAATGAAGTTGCTATAAAAACTGAAAATGGAATTTTCATAATGAGATAAGGTATCTTGATTAAAGGGAGGTCCAAAGAAATAGAGGGGCAAGTTAAATGAGCAAACATTTATTAAAAGTTATTTCTTACCATTCACTGTGTTAAATGCTGAGGATGCAAAGAAAGGTAAAAGACAGTTCTCCCCCTCCCCCCAGGAGCTCACTATGTAGTGGGAAATCTACAAATTAAGTCTCTTCTGAACAAGGCTTAATTTTCTTATTAAAACATGTGATACTAGGGATGGAGCCAAGATGTCTGTGTGAAGCTAACATGCTCACAGAGATTTTCCCTCCCAAAGATAAATGAAGCCTCTATTTTGACATTCAAACTATAGGTCCCACCAAGAAAAATAGAAAATTCAAAGACGTTTTCATCTGTAGTGGAGAATCTTCATTGAAGGGGGAAGCAAAGTCCTGGAGGTGGGAGAGCAAGAAAGCCAGCAGACAGCTTTTAGTCACAGTGCAATCCAGGTCCCAACAGCTTAACAGCAACAGAGTTCCTGGCAGCTAGATAGCAAGCCAGCAGGGAAAACTCCTGTCCCAAACAAAGTCTGAAACCTGAGAACACCAAGGGTAAAAGACAGGACTGGTTTGGGAACAAACTGCTGTTAAGTGATACCCTGGACAGAAAGGAGGAGGGAAAAAAAAAAAAACTCTGCAAAGGCAAGACCTGGACAGCATAGGCAACATCTTGGCCAATAAAAAAGCCAAGGATAAGACCCCAGCCCATCCCCCCAAATAAGCTTGAATATACAGAGCCTGTTCCCCAGGAGCAGAACTAAAATAGCAAAGAGGAATTTAAAAAGATAAAAGAGCACTCACTATATAAAACTAGCTTACAGACAAAGATGACAGCAATGTCATGTCTGAAGAAGAAAGCATTGAAAAATCACTCACAGGGGAAGAATCAAAACAGTCTATAAATTGGACATAAATGCAAAGGCTGACTGAAGAGCTTTAAAGAAGAATTTAAAAGCCAAAGAACAAAGGTAAAAGAAAAATAGAAAAAAGAAATGAAAATCATGAAAAATTGACCAAAAAAATCAGCTCCATTTAACAGTAAAAATAACCAATTGGAAAAGGAAAGGCAGAAACTTACTGAAGAAAATAAAATAGAAACCAATGAATCAGCAAGACTACAAGATTCCATCAAACAACATAAAAAGGCTGAAAAAATTGAAGAAAATGTTAAGTACCTTTTAGAGAAAATGACTGACTTGGAAAATAGATCCAGAAGAGACAATCTATGAATCTTTGAACTACTAGAAAGCCTGGATCAAGAAAAGAACCTGGAATAAATCTTGCAGGAAATTATAAGGGAAAACTGTCAAAATCTACTAGAACAAGATAATATAACCATTGAAAAAGTCCACAGAACCCCTCTAGAAAAATTTCAGAACTCTCAATAATGGAGAGAATATTGCAAGCAGGAAAAAGAAAGCAATTCAAATGTAAAGGAATGTAAAGAACCAGACTAACAGAGGACATATCAACCTCAACAAAGAAGTATCAGAAGACCTGGAATAGCATATTTCAGAGAGCAAAAAGGGATTACAACCCAGAATGTACTACCCTGAAGAATTCAGCATATACTGTCAGGCAAAAAAGATGGATGTTCAAAGAAATAGAGGATTTCCAGAATTTCCTGACACAAACACAAAAACTGAACAGAGACCAAATAGACTACTCAAGAGTTTCATTAAAAAAAAAGGTAAATAAAAGGTACACAAAGCAAAATAAGACAAACATTGGTCAAGACTATCAAATTGTACACAACCATGAAAGGGAAAATATGACAATTCTAATTCTTTAGAACTTTACTTCTTTTAGGATAACTACAGTGTAGAATAAAATTGAAGGGAATGAACCTAAAGGATCTGGGTATAATTGGTTTTACCTCTCCATTGAATCCAAGATGACATCACTATGTTTGATTCCAAAAGCTCTGGAGAAAAGTAGGGGCATTACTTTTATAGTTAAATGTTCCATTATTCATTAATTTAATTCTGTTGTGATTAGCACTTTGTTTAATGAGGGCATCATAAATTGCAATGTCTTCAGTCAGTGTCTCTGTTACATAGAATCATTTGTAAAGTTCTCACTTCAAACCTTCACAGTCTCCCAGTACTTAGAGATCTTTAAAATTCTTGCAGTTAACTAGATCAGAGTTTGACTTAACCAATGCTTGACTTAACAAGGGTTTAGGTACCCTGGGTGGGAAGGGGAAGTAAAACAGAAGACAGAATAGGCCTTGTTTCACTTAAGAAGGTGTAAAGTACCGTGTATGTGTGTGTGTGTGTGTGTGTGTGTGTGTGTGTGTGTGTGTGTGTGTGTGTAGGGGGAGGTAAAGTGAAAGAAAATAGGCCTTGGGGGAGGGACAAAAATAGTTCAAGAAATGATATGGCTTTGAATGATACTTTGGAGGAGGATTATGTGTACTTGAAAGATATTTGAAAAAAGGGTAGGATAAAAATGATTAAAATTATAATTTGATGAAATTTAAGTCAATACTGCTTATTAAGCAATCAAGTAAACAATCTCTGATATCTTAACAATAAGATCTTATCAAGCAATCAAATAATAAATCTGGGATTGATGATGTCTGATTAGTAATATTGAATAACTCCAAGGGAAGAGGAACAAAGATGTATAATTTTTAGAGGGAAAGAAGGGAAATATGAATGCTGATTAAATTCTATTCAATAAAATTAGCCCAGTGAGGGAATAAGATATATTCCTGCTTGAGTTTAAAAATCTAATTTAATCTATAGGGAAGGGGAGGGGAGGGGGACTGGGAAAGGAAGAGATAAGGAAAGAAAGAACTGATAAAAGGGATGGGAAGGTATGAGTGGAAATAAACTGAAAGGTAAATTTTAAAAGAAAAAGCAAAGGGAAAGGTAGTAAAAGTTTGTTGAGGAGGGATAAAAGAAATGTAAAAAATAAATATAAATGGAGGGAAATATAGAATTTGTTATCTTAACTGTAAATGGGAATGGTCCCATAAAACGGAATTGGATAGCATAATGTATTAAAAACCAGTATACTACAATATGTTGTTTACAAGAAACACATTTGAAGCAGAGAAATACACACAGGGTAATGGAAAATGTTTGCAGCAAAATATATTATGCCTCAGCTGAAGTAAAAAATCTGGGGCAACAATCCTAATCTCAGACAGAGTAAAAGCAAAAATCAATCTCATTAAAAGGGATAAGGTTGGAAATTGTATCTCCTTAAGAGACACCATTGATAATAAAGCTATATCATTACTTAAAATATATGCACCTAGTGGTATAGCATCCAAATTCCTAGAAGAAAAGCTGAGTGAATTACAAGGATAGCCAGCAAAACTTTAATAATAGGAGACATCAATCTTGCTCTCTTAGAACTAGATTTTAATGACAAAATATACAAAGGAGTCAGGAAGGTGAGTGAAATCTTAGGAAACTTAGATATGATAGACCTCTGGAGAAAACTTAATGGGGATAGAAAAGAATATAGCTTTTTCTCAGCAGTACTTGGCAGCTTAAACAAAATTGACCATGTACTAGGTCACAAGAACCTTACAATCAAATGTAGAAAGGTAGAAATAATAAATATACACTACTCAGACCATGATGTAACCAAAATTACATGAGGTAAAGGGTCAGGGAAAGATTAGCAAGAACTAATTGGAAATTAAAAAACTTTATTTTAAATAATGGATAGATCAAACAGCAAATAATAGATATTATAATTATATCCAAGAAAGTGATAATAATAAGACATCATACCAAAATTTATGGGTTTCAGTAAAAGAAGTTTTGATGGGAAACTTGATATGTCTGAAAGCCTATATGAATAAAATAGAGAAAGTGGAAATCACTGAGTTGGTTATTCAACTACAAAAGCTAGAAAAACAAAAAATTAAACATCCACAATTAAATGCCAAAGTAGAAATTCTTAAAATCAGGGGAGAGATGACTAAATTCAAAAGCAAAAAAAAAAACATTGATCTCTTAAATAAAACTAAGAGTTGGTTTAACAAAAATGGCAGTAAAATAGACAAATATTTGGTTATTACCAGTATCAAAAATCAAAAGGTGAACTAACCACCAATGAGGAAAAAATTAAAGAGATAATTCACAGCTACTTTGCTAAACTCTATGCCAATAAATAGGATAACTTGAATGAAATATTTTCAAAAATAAAAATGGCCCAGTTTAACAGAAGAGGAAATAAAATACTCAAACCATCATTATATTCCCAAAGAAAAAGTTTCCTGGTCCAAATGATGAATCCAGGTTCAAAGGTGAATCCTATCAAACAATTAAGTAACAATTTATTCCTATTCACATAAACTCTAAAAAAAATAGAAGAGGAAGGAATTCTGCCAAACTCCTTTTTGTGACACCAGCATCATGCTGGAAGAACCAAAATAGAAAATGAAAATTATAGACCAATCTCGCAAATGAATATTGATTCAAAAAGCTTAAATAAAATTTAGCAATGAAACTACAGCAAGTTATTACGAGAATAATACACCATGATCAGTTTGGATTTATACTAGGCAGGCAAGGGATGGTTCAATGCTAGGAAAACACTCAACATAATTTAATATCAATAGTAAAACCAACAGAAATCATAGAATTATCTCAATACATGGTGAAAAAGCCTTTGATAAAATACAACATACGTTCCTATTAAAAAACAGTGGAAAATTTAGGAACAAATGGAATCTTATTTAAAATAAATAATAATAATCTATCTAAAACCATCAATAAATATTATGTGTAATGGCAATAAAGTTGGAGCATTTCCAAAAAAATCAGGGATGAAACCAGGATGTCCATTATCACCATTACTATTCAATAGAGCATTAGAAATGTTAGCAGTAGCAATAAGAGAAAAAAAATTGAAGGAGTCAGAATTGGCAATGAGGAAGCAAAATTTTCACTCTTGGAGATGATATGATGGTATAACTAGAGAACCCAAGAAAACCATCTAAAGAAATCCTTTAAGCAATTAACAAATTCAGCAAAGTAGCAGGATATAAAATAAATTCACACAAATCATCACCATTTCTATATATGAACAAAAAAGTCCAAAAGTGAAAGATAGAGAAATTCCATTTAAAATAATACTAAACAACATTAAATACTTGGGAATCTACCTTTCAAGACAAACCAAGAAACTGTATGAGCACAACTATAAGACACTCCTCACCCAAATAAAGTCAGGTCTAATTACCTGGAAAAAAATGTCAAATGAGCATGGTTAGATCAAGCTAATACAAAACAAATAGCAATTCTATCCAAATTAAATTGCATACTTAGTGCAATAACAATCATAATACCAAATAACTACTTTTTCTGAGCTAGAAAAAATAGTAGCAAAATTCCTCTGGAGCAACAAAAGGGGAGGAATAGCAAGGCAACTGATGCAAAAAAAAGGTAAAGGTAGGTGACCTTCCTCTACCAGATCCTCAACTGTACAGCAGCAGTAATCAAAAGTGACTGATACTGTTTAATAAATAGAATAATGGATCAGTAGATTAAGATAGGTTCAAAGGAAACTGAAATTAATGACCACAGAACTCTACTGTTTTACAAACCCAAAGACATCATTTTCTTGGATAAGAATTCAGCATTCAACACAATATTTTGGAAAAAATTGAATGGCAAAAACTAGTTATAGACCTACAATTCACATACTATACCAAAATAAGGTCAAAATGGGTACAGAATTTAGACATAAAGAGAGATACCATAGATAAATTGATAGACCAAAAAATACTCTATCTATCTGACCTATGGAAAAGGAATAAATTTGTGACCAAAAAAAAGAATTAGAACACATTATAAACTGCAACATGAATGGTTTTGACTATAATAAATTAAAAAGTTTTGGGCCTGATAAAATCAATACCACCAGTCTTAGAAGGAAAGCAGAAAGCTTGGAAACTATCTTCACAGTTAGGAGTTCTGATAAAGGTCTCATTTCTAAAATATATAGAGAATTGCATTGAATTTATAAGATCACAAGTCATTCCTCAATTGATAAATGGTCAAAGGTTATCAACAGTTTTCTAATGAAGAAATTAAAGCTATATATAATCATATGAAAAAATGCTCCAAATCATTATTGATTAAAGAAATTTAAGTTAAATCAACAATGAGGTATTAGATTAACCAAGATGAGGAAAAGGAAAGATGATCAATGTTGGACAGGTTGTGGGAGTATTGGGACATTGATGCATTGCTAGTGGAGTTGTGAATGGATCCAACCTTTCTGGGGAGCAATATGGAACTATGCCCAAAGAGCAATAATACTGTTCATACCCTTTAACCCAGCAATTCCAATTCTAGGTCTATATTTGGAAGAAATTCTAAAAAAAATGGGAAAAGCCCTCCATGTTCAAAAATATTCATAGCAAATCTTCTTTGTTTTGGTAAAGAAATGGAAATTGAGGGGATGCCCATAAATTGAGGAATGGCTAAACAAGGTATGGTACATGAATACTATATAATATTGCTTTATAGGAAACCATAAATGGTTAGACTCTAAAGAAGAATTTGAATAACTTCCAGGATCTGATGCTGATTGAAGGGAGTAGAACTCAGAAAACAATGTACACATCATCAATAACATTATAAGATGAACAACTTTGATGGAAACAGCTCCTCTTGGCAGTCCAGAGAGCAAGGATAACTGCATTTGACTGTTTATGTACTATATTGTCCCCAACCAGAGGAAGAAAAACAAAGCAAAACAAAACAAACTGAAAAAAAAAAAACCCTTCTCAATCTGATGACCACTTTACAAAAATTATCTATTATGTATTTCTTCCCCTTAATTGAAATTCCTCATGCCAAAAATTACTAATCTGTAAACTTTTAACAAAATATGTATGTAAAATGCTAACCATACTGTTCCCTGCTGAGTGAAAGGGAGTGGGAAGGGAGAGTGGAGAGAAATTTTTTAACTTGGAAATATGTACATTCATATGAAAAAAAATAAATAAATAATTTTAAAAAATGTGGCACCTCTTATTACTCATCATTTTTCTGAATTTTGGAAGCCTTAAGTAGATGTGGATCTCTCTTCCAGGATTTCATTGATAGTATCCTCAGCACTGATGCATATTATACTTATTTGCACATATGAGAGTAGCTTTAGAGATGAAAAGGATTTTCAGAAGTCTAGGATGGGAACTGATAAGGGGAACAGATTTAGACTTGGGGTCAGAAAACTCAGATTTCAGTGCTTTTTCACTTAATAGTTTTGATATCTATGTCATTTTTGGAGAATTCATGATCACTTTTTTGTGCCAGGTCCATCAGACATAATGGAGTTAAGCTAATGATCACCAAAGTTACATTTTTTAACATTATATAACATTATAATATGATAAATTTGACTGTTATACATTTCTTACTAAATTCAATAATTGCAACAGAGTTGATAGAATGCATGGAAAATGAAGGATGTTTGTCTCTGCCCTTTTTTTACTGTAATTCATTTAATATAACTTTTTTTAATCCTCTCAAATTCACTTTCAGTGTATGTTATTTTGAAAGAAAAATCAATAGAGATTTTAATTCCAAATGAAATTAGACAAATATGAGTGGGTGATTGTGTTAGAAGTATTCTAAATCCAATATACTTTACAAAGTTGAAATCAATTGACCAAAACTGAAGGCATCAAAATTAGTATTTTGGTACTAGTCACATTAAAAAAAAATTACAGGATTCAGAAATAAAATATAAAAAATGTATCTAATAGAAAATTTGATTTATATCCTAGTTACCTAAACCTTTTTGAATCACACTGATCTCAAGTACTACATAAGGAAATATTGGGAACTTTCTTCCTGTTAGTAAATCAAACTAAAAGAGTGAATTTATTGTGAAGAGTATGCAGGAAAGAACAGAGAGCCAGTATCATTATTTAAATGGAACACAGAAATGGTTAAAGAAACTGTGTCACCTGGAAAAGTTAACAAATGAATGATGGACAATCCAATTAGAGAATCCTCTTTAGGTAAAAAAAGTGTGATGGAATAGAAAGTTATGAACAACATAACATACCATGACACAAATTCCCAAGGCAGCAAGTACCATACCATTTTCAAATATATGAGGGAGCTATGTTATGAATAATGCATTTTATGCAACATCTTTGCTATGCATTATTTAAACTATTTGTGCTAACTGAAAGTGATCAATTTTTTTATTGCAGGTTTGTGATATGCTTAATATCCTCTGTTTAGAACATTAATAAAAAGATGTCATCCTGAACATTTTGATATAAAACATAAACCTTTTCAAAATCCATACTGATTCCCTAAATATCTGGATATCAAGTATCCCAATTTCACTTAGTCATATGAATAAATGGGTGTTTATGATGTGTTGATGTGTTTTTTAATTCTACAAAAATATAAAGATTTTTATTGCTAAATTGGAAAATGATTAATTTTACAAGGAAATATTATGACTTGTTATGTCTAGAGGAAAATGGACTTAGAAGAACAGAGGGGCGGCTAGGTGGTGTAGTGGATAAAGCAACTTCCTTGAAGTCAGGAGTACTTGGGTTCAAATCCGGTCTCAGACACTTAATAATTACCTAGCTGTGTGGCCTTGGGCAAGCCACTTACCCCCTTTTGCCTTTCAAAAACCTTAAAAAAAAGAACAGAGTGAAAAGTACTTGATTCTTGAAAAGAAACAAGATGTGACTTCAGTTTTCAGTCCCATGACTTCCTACTGGTGACTGGCAAAATCTAATTGCTCTGGTCTC
This sequence comes from Macrotis lagotis, assembly GCF_037893015.1. Classification (NCBI taxonomy): domain Eukaryota; kingdom Metazoa; phylum Chordata; class Mammalia; order Peramelemorphia; family Peramelidae; genus Macrotis; species Macrotis lagotis. The sequence continues at coordinate 77,320,291 of NC_133658.1, read as the reverse complement.
AAGTATCTCTAAAATGAAAAATAATTATATTTTCTATTCTTCACAGGACTATGTCAAAGAGAAGTGATGCATTTAAAAGAAAACTTTGGAATGAGGTTTTCTGCTTATTTTCATAATTTGAAATGATTCTGAATGATCATTTTCTCCAATATTCCACATTAATGGTATATATTGTCATTTAAACAAGATAAAGAAAAGATTGATTTCCAAGGATCTCAGTTATCTAGAAAAGAAAATAATCTCTGGTTAATCTCCCTATTTTCCTCATTTGAATAATTTCTACAAATAAGAATCAAGCCAATTTATCTTGGTGTTCTTTCTACCATGTATACTTTGGAAAAGACTTTGGAGATAGTTTATAGATTTTTCCAAGTTAGATATATAAAATGAGAAATTGATATCTAGGAAACATAAAAATACAATCATCCAATTCTTATCATTGAGACCCTATAGAGATCCATCACTAATTCCTTTATTCAAATGGAATAGGTAAGTCAATGTTAGCATATATACATGCAATTTATTTCTATGAGAAGTAGTCATAATTTTCTCTAAGATCTTTTGAAATAAAACTTCATTGTCATTGACTTTGCTTGATTTTTCCTTTTCTCTGCCTGTAAGATATAAATTATGTTTTCTGGGTCTCACTTCCTTCATCTGTGAAAGGAAATAAATGGATAAGACATGCACTGTTTTCATCCATCTTCAAATCTATGGTACTATGATCCTGCATTTTTGAATGCCATGTCAGCAAGACTTAGTAGGTTTTAAAGTCAGAGTAAAAACAATCAATAACAACTTATTCCTGTCTCATTATTATTATCGAAGTTTTAATTAGGACGATTTCAATGATCCCAGAGATGATGTTTTTGTCCTAAACCATTTATTCATTAAAAAAAGACTTGTACTCTACTGTTTATAGCATTAATTAGAAATGAAATAATACCAAGAACTTGGCTAAATGCAATTTCTGAACTTGAACCCCACAGGCACAAAAATGAAAAACGAGAATACCATAATATTAATTATAATTTATAACAATCCCATTAAGTACAAAACACTATGATTTTAGCCACAGACTCAAGCAAATACATAATAAAATTTGATTTAAAAAATCTGCATTTATTAAGTCCTTATTTTCTACTGTTTCCCTAATCAGCACAATATATAAAATATGAAAAATTATTGTCCCTATTAAGAAGTTCCCAGATTTTTGGATGGGAAGACAGCATAAAAATAACTATGGACAAATAAGAAATATATATATATATATGCATATATGTATATAGAATGGGTGGGATTTTACGTGGAACCAAAGGACGTCTACGAATCTGGAGTCATAACATAATCTAATTATAACTAGATACCAATTTGCAACAGTACTTTATCTTTCAAAATCCCATAAAAAGATAAAAATGGAGTGAAGACGAGAATGATGATGCTAAGCAAATTTATGACTTTTAAACATAAAAAGTAAAAAAAAAGCAAAATGCCTCCATAACCCTCCAGAAATTCTTTATAATATAGTCTCTGCCTACTTTTCCAAATTAAAACCTAGTCTGCCCCTTTGCATCTATTTTTCCTGATGGTTAAACAGGGTAAACTGCTTTAAAGCTACTTCCTTTTGTGTATTCTATCCCTATTTAGATCATGAATTCAGAAAATAGTCACTATCTTTTTTTTTTTTATTAATTGTATTCTTAGCACTTAGCAAAGTGTTTGACACATCAAAGGTATTTAATTGTTTAACAGTCAGACTTCTGGCCAAGATGGCAGAGAGAAAACAAGCACTGTGTTAAATGCTCCTGGTTCCCCTCAAAAATAACATTTAGGAAACCTCTTAAGGCAAAGCCCAGAAAGAGAAGCTAGGAGAAAACCGACCAATAAGGTCTGTCTCAGAGGACCATGAATGAATTGAGAGCAGAGACCAGAAGACCACCTAAGGGATAGCAGCTGGGGGAAGCCAAAGGACTGGCCTCATCCACACAGGCTTTGGTGAGTGGTGAGTCCACAAACCAACTTTAGACACAGAATCTTTGGTGGGGAGGCAAGGAGCTCTCATGAGCCCTAGTCATCTGGAGGGTGAATTCCAACACAGAGAGTCACAGAGACTATCTTGAAAATGACCAGCTGGTCAAGGCAGCAGAGCTTCATACTTTTTGCAGAGCACTCCTCAGAAGGAACTGTAACCTCCCCCCAACTACCCCTTCAGGCTTAGGTATGGGCAACAGAGTTAATTCTGCTGAAAGGGAGATTATTCATTGTTTTCTATTCAGCTCTGTTTTTTTTTTTTTGCAAGGCAAACGATTTAGTGGCTTTCCCAAGGTCACACAGCTAGGTAATTATTAAGTTTCTGTGACCAGATTTGAAACCAGGTACTCCTGACTCCAGGGCCGGTGCTTTATCCACTACACCACCTAGCTGTCCCAGCTCTGGTCTTTTCATAAAGAAATGTTGGAAGTCTTACATTTTGTTAAATGGCTGTCTTTTTCTCTGGGAGAGAAGGCTCAGCTTTGCTGAATAGTAGATTCTTTGCTGCATTCCAATCTCCCTTGCTCTTTGGAATATCTCATTCCAGACCCTTAGATCCCTTAATGTTGATGCAGCCAGATTCTGTGTAATATTTACTGTGATTCCTTGGTATTTCTATTGTTTCTTTCTGGTTGCTTTCACAATTCACAAATCCATTATTCAAGGTCAACTCAGACCCTGCTGCTGAGGACTGCAAACAGTATAGAGAATGCAAATAGCATCCCCTACTGGTGGGCCCTTGAAATTACTAAACCAAGCCTCTTGGGTTTTCAAAAACAAACCCCTGAGAACCAGCCCCTCCATTAACACAAGATCCCAGGAATATGAAGAAAGGCCAGCAGTAAGGGGGGTCCAAAGAAAATGATTCTCTCAAAACTGCACTTGGTCAAATGGAAAACTCCTTCAAAAATAGAATTGAAAATTTGGAAAAGGAGTTACAAAAGGTAAATGAAGAAATTTCTTATCTAAAAAAATGGGTTGTAGGGAAACTAATGATTTAATGACACAAGATTCTGTTAAACAAAACCAACAGATAGAAAAAAGATAGAAGAATATGTAAAATACCTCATCAGCAAAGAATTGATCAGGAAGTGACAACCTGAGTAGTATAGGTCTAACTGAAAACATTGAACAGAAAAAAAAAGCCTGAACTTAGTATTACAGGATTTAATGATGGAAAATTGCCCTGATATTATGGAACCAGATGGCAAAATAGTTATTGAAAGAATACATCGATTCCCTCCTGAAAGATATCCTAAAAGGAAAACACCAAGGAATGAATGTTGTGGCCAAATTCTAGAACTATCAGCTAAAAGAGAAAAATTGTGAAAGCAACCAGAAAGAAACAATAGAAATACCAAGGAATCACAGTAAATATTACACAGAATATGGCTGCATCAACATTAAGGGATCTAAGGGCCTGGAATGAGATATTCCAAAGAGCAAGGGAGCTTGGAATGCAGCAAAGAATCTACTATCCAGCAAAGCTGAGCCTTCTCTCCCAGAGAAAAAGACAGCCATTTAACAAAATGTAAGACTTCCAACATTTCTTTATGAAAAGACCAGAGCTGGGACAGCTAGGTGGCGTAGTGGATAAAGCACCGGCCCTGGAGTCAGGAGTACCTGGTTTCAAATCTGGTCTCAGAAACTTAATAATTACCTAGCTGTGTGACCTTGGGAAAGCCACTAAATCATTTGCCTTGCAAAAAAAAGACCAGAGCTGAATAGGAAATTTGGACATAAAACAGGAGACTCAAGAGATACATGAAAAGGTTAAAAAAAAAGAGTAAAGGAAAGAAAACCTTATATACAATGACATGAAACTGACTATATCATCACCAGGGAGAAAGATTCTGATAACTTTTAAGCTCTGTCACTCTATTAGAGAAAATATACTTAGCCAGAAGTGATAGTCACTTGTGACTTATCTGTGACACTGTTATCCAATAAGATGAAACCAACTATATCCCTACCTGGCAGAAAGACACTAATAAATCTTGAGAATTGTAACTCTATGGGAGAAGATATACTTAACCAGAAGGGACAGATACTCATGACTTTTCTGTGGCTCAGATAAAATGATTTAAATACAATACCTCCTTAAAAAGGGGGGGGACGATAAGGAGATGGGAGGATGAAGGAGACTGAATGGGGTAAATCTCATTACATCAAGTGGTACAAAAGACCTGTTGTAATAGAGGGGAAGAAGGGAGGAGGGGAGAACCACCTGAATCTTCCTCTCATCAGACTTGGCTTAAAGTTAAGTTACACACACTCAATTCAGTTAAGAAACTTATCTTAGCTTTCAAGCATTAAAAGGGGAAAAGGGAAGGGGGGATGGGGAGGCAGAGATAAAGGGGGACTAACAGAAGAAAGGGAAGGAAGAAGAGCAAAATGGAAAGGTGAAGGGAAGGGGAAGGGGTTGATAAAGGAGGGCAAACACGCTGAAACAAAACACTGGGGAATATGGATAAGGGGAAAAAAGGGAAAAATGTGAACAGAGGGAATGTGAATAGGATGAACTGAGACTTAAAAAAGTAAGTGAATAGCAGAGTGGATTAAAAACCAGAATCTTACAACATGCTGCTTACAAAAAGCTCGTTTGAAGAAGAGAGATACATATAGAGTAAAAGTAAAAGGTTAGAGCAAACTGTATTTGACTTCAACTGAAGTGAAAAAAGCAAGGGTAGCAATCCTTATCTCAGACAATTCTCTACAAAAATAGATAGCATTAAAAGAGATAAGGAAGGAAACTATATCCTCCTAAAAGCTACCAGAGACAATAAAATAATTCCAATACCAAATATGTCTACACCCAATGGAATGTCATCCAAATTCTTAGAAGAGCAATTGGAAGAGCTATAGGAAGACATAGACAGCAAAACGCTACTAGTGTTAGACCTCAACTTCCCTCAGATTAAGATAAATCTAATCATAATATAAACAAGATGGAAATTAAGGAGGGAAATAGATTTTTAGAAAACCTAGACATGATAGACTTCTGGAGGAAATTGAATGGGGATAGAAAGGAATACACTTTTTTTCCCTGCAGTACATGGCACTTACACAAAAATTGACCTTGGACTAGGTCATAAAAATCCAGTGATCAATTGCAGAAAGGCTGAAATAATGAATACATCTTTTCTCAGATCGTAATGAAATAAAAATCATATGCAATATTGGGCCAAGGAGATATAGACTCAGAAATAATTGGAAACTAAATGACCTAATTTGAAAGAATGAGTGGATCAAGAAAAAAAATTATAGAAAGAATTATTTCATCCCAGATAATGACAATAATGAAACATATAACAAAATCTATAGAATACATTCAAGGCAGCTGTCAGGGCATGTATTATATCTTTAAATGCTTACATGAGTAAATTAGCTAAAGAAGAAATCAATGAATTAAATATGCAACTAAAAAAATTATAGAAAGAACAAATTAAAAATCCCAATTAAATACAAATGAGAAATTCTAAAAATTAAAGGAGAAATTAATAAAATCTAAATCAAGAAAATTATTGAATTAATAAAAAAACAAGAGTTGGTTTTATGAAGAAAACAATTGATAAAACTCTGGTCAATTTGATTTAAAAACAAAAGAAAGAAGACAACCAAATTGCTAGTACCATAAATAAAAATGGTAAACTCACCAGCAATGAGGAGGAAATTTAGGTTATAATTCAGAATTATTTTTGCTCAACTCTATGCCAATAAATTTGACAATCTAAGTGAAATTTATCAATATTTGCAAAAAATATAAGTTGCCCAGATTTAATGAAGAGAAAATTCAAAGCATAAATAACCCTATCTCAGAAAAAAGAAATTCAACAAGCCATAATTGAACTCTCTAAGAAAAAATCTCCAGGGCCAGACAGTTCATAAGTGAATTCTATCAAACATTTAAGGAACAATTGTTTCCAATTCTATATAAACTTTTTTGGAAAAATAGGGGAAGATGGAACTCAGCCTAAATATTTCTATGAAACCAATATGGTATTGATACCTTACCAGGAAGAGTTACAATAGAGAAAAAAAATTGTAGATCTATCTCCCTGGTGAATATAGATGCAAAAATCTTAAATAAAATCTTAGCAAAACAATTACAACAAGTTATCACCAGGATAATACATTATGATCAAGTAGGTTTTATCCCATCAATGCAGGGTTAGCTCAATATTAGGAAAACAGTTAGTATAATTAATTATATCTATAACAAACCTATAGGAAATCATTTGATTGTATCAATAGATGCTGAAAAATCTTTTAACAAATTACAGTTCCCATTCCTATTAAAAACACTAGAGAGTGTAGGAATAAATGGATTGCTCCTTAGAATAATAAGCAATATCTATCTGAAAGCATCAACATGCATTTTATACAATGATAATAGGCTAGATTCATTCACAATAGGATCGGGGGTGAAACATGGATGCCCATTATCACCACTACTATTCAATATTGTATTAGAAATGTTAACTTCAGCAATAAGAGAAGAAAAAGAAATTTGAAGGCTTTAGAATTGGGAAGGAAGAGACAAAACTCTCATGCTTTGCAGATGACATGTGTTTATACCTAGAGAATCCTAAAAAGTCATCTAACAAACTACTAGAAATAATTAGCAAATTTAGCAAAGTCACAGGATATGAAATAAACCCTCATAAATCCTCAAAATTTCTATATATATATGACTGGCAAGAAGCAGCAGAAAGAGCTAGAAAGAGAAATTCCATTCAAAGTAACCTCAGACAATAAAAAATACCTGAAAAAGTTTTTAAATACAGTTACAAAACATTTCTCACACAAATAAAATCAGATTTAAATAATTGGGCAAACATTAGCTGCTCCTGGATAGGTCGAACTAATAAAATAAAAAGACAATTCTACTAAAACTAAATTACTTGTTTATTGATCTACAAATTAAAACTCCAAGAAATTACTTTAATGAGTTACAAAAAAATGTAAGTAAATTCATATGGAGAAATAAAAAGTCAAGAATTTCCAGGGACTCAATGAAAAAAAGTACCAAAAAAAGAAGACTTAACCTCACCTGATCTAAAATTATATTATAAAGCTTCAGTCATCAAAACTATCTGGTACTGACTAAGAAATAGAGTGGTGGATCAGTGGAATAGACTAAGTGAAATAGCAGGAAATGATTATATTGATCTGCTGTTTGATAAACCCAAAGAGTTCAGCTATTGGGATAAAAACTCTCTCTTTGACAAAAACTGTTGGGAAAATTGGAAGTTAGCATGGAAGAAACTTGAATTAGATCAACACCTCACACTCTATGCCAAGATAAATGAACAAGGAGTGTTTGAGATCTATTGAAAAGGAAGTAGTTTATGACCAAGGAAGAGGTGGAGAACATCATTAAACACACACTAGATAATTTTGATCACATTAAATTAAAAAGCTTTTGTCCAGACAAATCCACTGTAACCAAGATCAAAAGAAATGTAGTAAATTGGGAAACAATTTTTACAACTAGCATTTCTGACAAAGAAATCATTTCTAAAATATACAGAGAACTGAGTCAAATTAAAAAAAAAAAACAAGCCATTTCCAGATTGACAAATGGTCAAAGGATATTCAAAAGCAATTTACAGTTAAGGAAATCAAAACAATTAATAGTCATATGAAAAATTGTTCTAAATTATTACTTATTGGAGAAATGCAAATTAAAGCATCCCTGAGATATCACCTCTCACCCCACAGACTGGTCATTATGAACAGAAAGGACAATGATCAATGTTGGAAGGGATGTGGGAAATCTGGGACACTAATGCATTAATGCAATTTGGAATCAAGCCAAAAGGGTAACAAAAATATGCATACCCTTTGATCCAACAATACTACTACTACAACTACTACTAATACTGGTTCTATACCCTGAAGAGATTGTGAAAAAGGGTAAAAACATCACTTGTACAAAAATATTCATAGCATCCCTGTTTGTAGTGGCAAAGAATTGGAAATTAAATGAATGTCCTTCAACTGGCGAATGGCTTAGCAAACTGTGGTATATGTATGTCATGGATCACTATTATTCTATTGGAAACCAGGAGGGATGGAAATTCAGGGAAACATAGAATGATTTGCATGAACTGATGCTGAGCAAGATGTGCAAAACCAGAAAAACATTGTACAACCTAACAGCAACATGGGGGTGATGATCAACCTTGATGGACTTGCTCATTCCATCAGTGCATCAATAAGGGACAATTTTGGGGTATCTGTGATGGAGAATTCCATCTGTATGCTGAGAAAGAATTGTGGAGTTTGAACAAAGACAAGATTATTCCCTTCAATTAAGAAAAGAAACTCCTATCTTAATATGTAATTTTCCTTTCTCTTATGCTTTATTTTTCTTCCTTAAGGATATGATTTTTCTCTAATTACATTCAACTTAGATCAAAGTGCACCATAGAAACAATGTAAAGACTAATAGACTACCTTCTGTGGGGGGTAGGGGGAAGGAAGCAAAAATAGGGGGAAAATTGCAAAATTCATAAATTAAATCTTTCTTTAAAAAAATAATTCTTTAACAGATTTAATGAATTAAATTATTCACCACTATGAATGCTTCAGGTCAGTAACATTGTTCACAAAGAAGATGTCCTATAGAGAACATTCCACCTTTCCTCTCTTAGTGCTTAATCTGGTTATCCTCTATATGGGGAATGCTTTCTGTTCTCATCTACATCAATTGTCTTCTAAACTTTTAAGTTCCAACAAAAATCTCAACTTTTACAAGAAAACTTTGCAAATTCCTCTTGAGTCTACTGTCTTCTATTTCTAATTATTTTCTATTTATGTTATCTATATTTCTGTATATATTTGCTTATTGTCTCCTCTATTACATTATGAAGCCTTTCAAGACAGGAATCGGCTTTTCTATCATTTTTTTTATCCTTAACCATTAACACATTGTCTGGCACATAGTTGAAACTAAATAATTGTTTGTTTACTGAGTGATATGCATAAAAAGATAACCCATTGCATTCTATTAATTGTAACAATTGTGGAAATGTATGGAAATTCCCCAAGTGAATTTGGAGTTTAAGTGAAGTTTAAGTGAATTTGGAGAAAATTCAATGAACTGTTAGAATTAGTTCTTTTGTGAAACAAAACCAGAACAGTTTATGAACTCCATATTATGTTAATCAGTTTGGGAACTAATTCTAGTGTACTCAGCCCTTGCTTTGACATCTTATAAGATCTATGAAAGATAGTTAGGTACTTTGGAATTCTCTGGACATAACAAGATTATGGCTCCTTCCTTTGTAACCTGCTTCAGTGACTACATCAATTCTCTTGAAGTGGTGAATTCTGTATAAAATTTGTTGAGTGATTGGAGAGGTGCAAATCAAAGTCAGACCCTTGGTGATTAAGATTATCATGTATCTTCTTTAGGAAGAGTAATGAAAAGTGACCAACTTAAAATTATATTTCATTGAACTCCTAAGAGATGTGGATGAAGGATTTGGATAATAATGAAAAGAAAGATTAAAATGAGGTAAGGTAAACATATTTTAAACATTTTCAATTTAAAATCTGGCTCAAGAATGAAATTCCAACAGTTTTTGCATGTCTGGATTGGGCTGAGATACTCAATTTTCACATGAAATTAAATTCAATTTCAGGCAGTAATAAACACAGAGAGACGTAAACATGCCCTTTGCATGGTGAAAATCTCCACATTTTTTATGAAGCTTGTCATGGGCATGTGGGCATGTCCAAATTGCTGTCAGATAGTCTGCTATATATCTTACTACATGTAGACTTGAATTAAAAATTTTAAGCTTTTTAAAGGAAAGTAATTTAGATATGGCTGAGGGGTCTTTGAGAAAGATAAATGACTTTGCATTCATCACATTAAGAGAATGGCCATAAACAAATAGAGACTTAATAATGAAAGATGACTGATGGTTTAATTAGTTCAATATAATATAAATGACAAGTCTTGTGTTCCATAGAGGCAGAATATGTCTTTTTATATTTCAAAGTAATTGTTCTTATTTTTTCATGAAAGAAAGATATTCTTATTCTTAAAACCTAGTGGTATTCTTAAAATCCAGTTCTACACTGTGTCTTTAATCATTGTCACAAACATTCCATTTTTTAAGCAGGCTTTGCTGGCTTCATTAACTGTGCTAGTAAACTAGGAGGTTGTAATTTCCATTTTCATTTACTGACTCCTTTAAGCTCCCCTAGAGAAAGAAACATGTTCTGTGTGTCACGGAGACTGATAGAGGGATATGGAATTTTGGTGAAAGAGAAGATAGCCCACTTTGTCCATCAGGCTTTCAAAGATCCTTGCTTTATAGTTTAATTCACTTTCTCCACTTTTCTGCCATCTCCAAATATTGAAAATACTCCAAAAAATTCCCACATGCTGCCAGTACTGCCTATCCTCTTCTTGGGCAATATTCAAAATCTTCATAAAATATTTTTTTTACCACTTTCAGTGGTGAAATGGATGATGTTACCCATTTTGAATTTATATGATCAAATAAATGAAGTATGAGTTAAAGATGATCTGGTGGGAAAGGAAGTTGATAAATTTTCCAAATGTATTCAGACTTCCTCTAAAATTCTGCTACAGTGTTTCAAAGTAGTATTCAAGTGGACATAGTTTATAGAATTACAAACTTTGATAAGTTCTATGAAACTGAAGACTTTGAATATAAGCCTGATCATATATTTCATAAGACACATTTTCAAAATTCGCTGAAAAAAATCAGAAGTAGCAAAAAAGTTAAGAACATTCTCAACTCTCAAATCTTTAACTCTCAAAGATTATGTTTTAGCAGTTTTTTTCAATTAAATTTATTTATTTATTTATTTTCATGCACATGCATATTTCCAGGTTACAAAATTTCCCTCCATCCTCCCTTCCCACCCCCACCCCCCACAGGGAACAGTCAGCTTAACATTGACATTTATACATATATATATATATATATATATATATATATATATATATACATATATATATATAGAGAGAGTTAATCTTGTTTACAAATTATTCATTTTTGGCATGAGGAGTTAGGATTAAAGGAAATAGATACATAAAGTGTTCATCAGATTTAGTAGAGGTGTTTTATTTTCCTATGTGTTTTGTTTTTTTTTTCCTTCTTCTTCTTCTGGTTGGGGATAATTTAGTCCATGGCCATTCAAATACAGTTGTCCTAGCTCTCTGAACTGCCAAGCGGATCTGCTTCCATCATTGTTCTTCATCTCCTCATGTTCTTGTTAATGTATACCTTTTAGAAACTTTTAAGGATTAACTTTTCTTATACTTCTACACAATAAATCAGAACTAGGGACTTTCTCTTACAAATTGAAACTGAATTCTATTATCATTATTATTTCTCCAAATTAAGTATGATGTTGTAAGTAAAGAATACCTTGCCTTTACATTTCTAGCAATTAGTAGATTGTTGGCACACAGTTTGTCTTCATTATTTCCTTTTCATTTTATCTTTGAAAAATTTCTTCCTTTGTTATTTTATTCCTTCATTACTTCATATTTTTCTTTCTCTTTACCTTCCCTCATTCATAGGAAGGATGGCCTATATCTGTGAAAACATAAATTATGAATGGTTTGAAGAAGTATTAATCATTATATAAAAGTTATGCATTACAACCAAATTATACTCCTGGATGACTATTTCAGTTGAGAAGAACCTGTTTTCAATGGCATAAAGGCTACAGTTTCAACTTTATATGTACTTCCTAAATTCACAATGAGAATAATTTGTCACATAGATTCAAACTGCCACTATAATTCCTTCCAGTGATCTCACAACCATGGCATTTTTCACAAGGGAGATGCACAAACACTAGAAATTAAGCAAAGCTACCCTCCAGATTGATAGAGTTCAGTTCTTTCCACATAAAACCAATGGGCAGTATTATTCAGGTTCAGGTTATTACTAAAAGTTTTTATCTCATTCTTCATTACTTTTTCTTGATCTAGTGAATTGTTGCATCCAATGGTAATGAAAAATATCTACTTTATCTACACCAATATCACCTATATCACCTATCTATAAATATAAATAATTAAAATGAAGGCAGTCACTGCCTGCAAGGAGTTTGTGTTCTAAAGGATATATAGTTATTTCTAGTTTTATTTTTATTTCTAACTTTTTATATCATCCATATATTTATTTATCCCATCTTTATCTGTATCATGACAGCTAAGTGGTACAGTAGATAGAGGAAGACTCATCTTTCTGAGTTCAAATCTATCCTCAAATATTTACTAGCTATGTGACTCTCAGCAAGTTACTTAACCCTTTTTACTTTAGTTTCCTCATTTTTAAAATGACCCAGAGAAGGACATAACAAACCACTCCATCATCTTTGCCAAGAAAACTCAAATGGTCATGATAGGATAGACATAACTGAAAAACAAATGAGCAACACAATGTAGCAACGATATCAATCAATATCCATGAATGTGTATTTCTGACTGTATGTTTATATCTATATGCATGTATACATTCATTCATACATAAATTTGGGAGGTAGATGAAAAATCTAGGCTTATAAAAGAATCAAAATATGGAAACTCCAGTGTGGAAACTCATTCTATGTATGAAGATTCAGAATTTATAATTTTAAACTCAATTTTATTTTATTTTCAGCTTCATTCTTTTCTTCCCACTTTCTCTCCCTATGAGGCAAAGAAGAAAAAGCAAACACAATGCTAATATATATAATCAAAGCGAACAAATTTTCATGTGACATTTGTCAAAAGAAACATGTCTTGCTCGGGGACCTATCCCGAGCTTTCACCTGGATACATACCTTTCCCCGGTCTTCAGACATCAGGGACCCGTGGGTCTTCGGAGGCATGGACCCTCCTTTGGGGAAGGAGGGCAATAACTGGACAGAACACCCGGTTGCAGTCTAACAATCAGGTCTTTATTGCTTACATAGCAGCGAAAAAATGGCTCTCCTCTTCCCCAGTCCCATCCCTTTTATAGTCCTCTGCTCCTCCCCCAGCTCCTCCCCTGTTCCGCCCTCATGGGCGGAGCCACTCCTGTTACTGGGGCATTCCCAGCACCCATATGGGCGGGTTCACACCCCCAGGAGTCTCCTAACCCATAGGTGGCCAAGGTCCAGAGCTGGGTCCAGAGCTGGGTCCATGACAATGTCTCAGTCAAAATTCAAACTATATCTGTTCTCTCCCTAGATTGTTTTATTTCAAGTCATTTTCATGTTTCTTCGAAAACCTTCTTTAGATTGTAATCATAACATCTGCTGCTTATGGATTCTAGGACATTCAGATTGTTTTTTTTTAAATTATTTTTATTATTATATGGGTTAACCTCTTTCTTCACTCCAATTCACATTATTCCATCAAGTTTTAACAGGTTTCTCTAAAATCATTCACATGGTCTCATATTCTATTATATTCATATGATAAAACTTATTCAAGCAATCTCCAATTGATGGTCAATACCCTAGATTATAAATCTCTGTCATCATGAAAAAAGATTTACTATAGGTATTTTTGTACATGTGCTGGTTTTTTCTACTCTTTGATCTATATGTGCTATACATTCAATATTGGTATTACTGAATCCTAGAACATGCACTGTTCAATAATTTTGTGGATATAGTTTTGAATTGGTCTCCAAAAGGATTAGATGAGTTCACAGTTTCACCAACATCACTATATTGTATTTGTTTTCCCATAACTCCATCATTTGATATGTTTCTATTTTATCAAATATGCCAATCTGAGGGTGTTAGGTAAAATTTTAAAGTTATTTTATTTGGAATTTTCTTAATAATGATTTATAAAATATTGATATGGCTCTTAATATCTTGTATTCCATCCTCTTGCAGCTGTCTAGGCAAATCATTTAATTATCAATTGGAAATAAGTTTTATGCGGACATTCATTTGCAAATACACACATATTGTTAAATGTGTGTGATGTGTAGGTATAGATGTATAAAAATTTGAATCAGTTCCCTATATATCTTAGAAATAACACTTTTAGTGGCCTAGCTGTATTTGATCTGGAATATAATAAAGAAGCAATTATCAAAACTATTTGATACTGGCTAAGAAATAGAGTGATAAATTAGTGGAGTAAGTGATTGCAAGACACAGTGATAAACTCTAGTAACCTACTATTTGATATACCCAGTTTCCAGCTCTGGGATAGAACTCACTATATATATATATATATTACAAAACCTGCTAGGAAAACAGGAAAACAGTATGGTATAAACTAAAAAAAGACCAATATCTCACATCCAAAACCAAGATAAGGTCAAAATGAGTACAAGATTTGCACATAAATGATGATACTATAATGTAATAATGGTTGTCCTTCATTTTTAAGAAGACCATGACATCAAGGAGGTGATGCTATGACAAGCACATGAATTGGATTTGAGTGAGGGGAATGCTGTGCTAAATCACCAGTCTCACTTTCTATTGCAGATCAGGAAAATAGGAAAGGGCCCTGGACATGATGCAGAGTATAGTGATTTGACCAAGATCACAAAGTTAGTGCAAGTCAAATATCTGAGGTTAGATTCAAACTCCTGTCCTGACTCCAAGGCCAGGGCTCTATCCACTTCACTACCTAGCTACTAGGTATCATTTACCTGGCAGATACATAGAGAAGAAAAATAATTATGGCCAAATAAGAAATAGAGAACATAATAAAACACAAAGTGAATAGTTTTGATTACATTAAATTAAAATGACTTTGCATAAATATAACCAATGCAGCTAAGATTAGAAGGAATGACAAACGGAAATAATCTGGTTGTAATGGTGCCGACTATTGTTCAGAAAATGCAACAACCCCAATTTGTACTGTCATCATTTTAAGTAATTTCAAATACTCTCTCTCATTCTCTGCCATTCTCACCCTCCAGGTGTGGAAGGAAGGAGGGAGAAGGAAAATCTTTCTTTTTGGAATTCCAAAACTCAAACCTATGTCTCAAAAAGGTTATTTTATATATCAAGGGACCCCTATGCCTTCTTCCTGGTTTAGGGAAAAGAGGGAAGCTGGTCAATGATTATGTTTTTCAATAGGTTATTGAATGGTAAGCTTTGTGTTTTAATTAGTTAAAAGTGGAAGAAGATTTTTTTCTGGAATTGGGAAATTTAGATCTTGTCTTTTGAAGGAAGCCTATGCTTGTGGCTAATATTTGTGTGTGTGTGTGTGTGTGTGTGTGTGTGTGTGTGTGTGTGTGTCCATGTGTATTTAATCATCAATAGGACATTTTTACATCTTTCCACTGGCCTGGAAAGGTAGGAAAATGTTGCTATATTTTGAGATTTTAGTGCTGGCCAGGGTGTCCAACAATCTCACTTTGATAAGTCTGAAATACCAAAGTATTATTTTCTGTGTTTCTGTTAGTGTCTAAACTCTGAAATATTTTTGTAAAGTTAAATGTTACTCCTTTTAGTTTGGGTTTTAAATTTGATTGCTTTGAAAGTTTTTTTTGTGGTAAAGTGAAAAATCTTTGAAATCATTGTCTATAAGTTGGGGATAAAATGTATTTCAAGGAATTTGGGAATATTGGTTTTTACTATTTTTTAATTGACATTTGTTTATACTATTTTTGAACTTTTGTTAACAATTTATGTCGCATTCATTATGTAATAATTTTGTTTCAAAAAAAGACAAGAAGGGGGTTATGTTAGGGATTGTTGTATTGTGGGAGACCAATTCCTGGTGTCCTTGAGCATTAAAGCCTTATTTTCCTAAATGCCATGGGATTAAGGAACTGTGAAGGATATTTAAGCACTGGTATTTGGTTCAATAAATGGAGACCTTGGAGACCTTAGTGTTGAAAGTGAGAAATTGTCTTCCTTCTCTCCCGCCCCTCCAACACTCACCTGAGGAAGATTGAGGGTGTCCAGAAGGTGACTTAACATGAAGTCTGGTAAAGGGACTCAAATAAATAGTACTCAAATCCAAAAGCTCATTGAAGAGCTTAAAAAGAATTTAAAAACAAAAGAAGAGAGGAAGAAGAAAAATGGTAAAAGGAAATTAGATTCATAAAGGCAAATTATGAAAAATTAATCAGAGAATTCAACACTTTTAATAAGAAAACACAAAAGATAATTGAAGAAAATAAAATCCTAAAAATAAGAATTGAACAAATACAAGCCAATGAATCTACAAGACTACAAGATTTTATCGAACAAAATAAAAAGGCTGAAAAATTGAAGAAAATGTAAACTACCATTAAGAGAAAACAAATGACCTGGAAAATAGATCCAGGAGAGACAATCTATGAATCATCAGACCACTAGAAAGTCTAGATCAATAAAAGAATATGGAAAACATCATGTAGGGTGAAACCTGTCCAAATCTGCTAGAATGAGAAAGCAAAAAAACCATTGCAAGAATACACAGAACCTACCAGAAAGAGACTCCAGGATAAAAACACTAAGGACTCTTATGGTCAAATTCTAGAACTCTCAAATAAAGGGAACAATATTGCAAATAGCAAAAAAAGAAAACAATTCAAATACAAAGAAAATATGATCAGACTCACACAGACCTATCACTTTCAAAATTGAAGGACTGGAAAACCTGGAATACCATTTACCGGAGAGCAAAGGACCTGAGATTACAACCCAGAATGTACTACCTACAAAATTCAACATATACTGTCAGGGACAAAGATGTATGTTCAGTGAAATAGAGGACTTCCAGAATTTCCTGACCCAAAGACCAGACTAAACACAGAAGTAAAACAACAAATGCAGGATTCAAGAGTTGCATAAAAAAGTAAGTGAAAAGGGAAAGGAAAAACCAGAACTAAACCATACAAATGTTGATTGAAACCATGAAAGTCTATACAACCCTAAAAGGGAAAATATAACAATTGTAATTCTTAAGAACTTTACTTCTCTTAGTATAAATAAAGGGTTGAATATAATTGAAGAGATTACACTTAAAGGATATGGGTATAATTGGGACTTGTCTGTACATTGAAAAGGTTCAAGATCACTTCACTATGTCTGAGACAAAAAGTCCTGATGAAAATCAGAGATGTTAATTTTAAACTTAAGTGTCTCATTACCCTTTGACCCACTTTAATTCTCCTCTTCTAATAAAAACTTAGCATCTTGTCTAATGAGGGCATCATAAACTTTGAGGTCCTGAGTCAATATCTCTGTAAGTTACAATCATTTATAAAGTTCTCAGGTGAGATCTCCAGAGTCTTCCAGTACATAGAGATTTTTAAGATTCTTCTAGTTAATTAGACCTGGGTTTGACTTTGTCCATGCTTCACTTAACAAAAGGCTAAGAACCTTGGGTGGGGAGGAAGGGTGTAAAGGGTGAGAGAAAATAGGACTGTGGTAGGGGCATAAATAGTTCCAGAATTATTTGACTTTGGATGATATTTTCACTCAAGAGAAGGATTGTGTGTCCTTGGAGGGTACTTGAAAAGTGGGAAAGGTAAAAAATGATTATAATTATAATTGGATGCGATTGAGACAATGTTTTTTATTAAACAATCAAGCAATCAATCTGTGATGATATTTTGATAACAATATGAGCTTATCAAGCAATCAAATATTCAAACTGTGATTGATAATAGCTGATAAATAGTACTGAAGTGATAAATAACACCAGGTGAAGAGACACAAAGATTTATAATTTTAGAGGGAAAGAAGGGAGAATGTGAACCCTGAGCTTATTCTATTCAATAGATTTAGCCCAGAGAGAGAGAATAAGATACATACCCACATAGGTTTAAAAATCTAACTTAATCTACAGGGAAATGGGATGAGACTAAGAAAGGGCAAGATAAGGGAAGAAGGGACTGATAAAAGGGAAGGAAAAGGTAAAAGTGAAAATAAACTGAAATTTAAATTTTAGTAGAAAAGGCAAAGGGGAAAGGGGATAAAATTTTGGTTAAGAAGAATAAGAGGAAAGGAAAGAGAAAAATATAAATGGAGAAAGATAACATGGAGGCAAATACATAATTAATATTAACTATAAATGTGAATGAGATGGACTGTCTCATAAAACAGAAGCAGATAGCAGAATGGATAAAAACCATAATCCTAATATTTTGTTTACAAGAAACACATTTGAAGGAGAGAGATACACAGAGGATAAAGGTAAAAGTTTGGAGCAAAATATATTATGCTTCAAATGAAGAAAAGATAAAACAGGGGTAGCAATCCTAATCTAAGATAAAGTCAAAGTAAAAATTGATCTCATTAAAAAGCAATAAGGAATGAAAATACATGTTCTTAAAAGGTACCATGGATAATGAGGCTATATCATTACTAAACATGTATGCACCTAGTGGTACAGAATCCAAATTTCTAGAGAGAAAGCTGAGTGAATTAAAAAGGAGATATAGACAGCAAAACTTGAATAATTAAGGACCTCATTCTCCCTCTCTCAGAACTAGATAAATCTAACCACAAAATATATAAGAAGGATGTTAAGATGGGAATGAAATCTTTGAAAATTTAGATATGATAGACCTCTAGAGAAAACTTAAAGGAAATAGAAAAGAACATACCTTTTTTACCAGCATTACATGACTCCTATACCAAAATTGACCATGGTCTAAGGCACAAAAAAACCATTTAATCAAATGCAGAAAGACAGATATAATAAATACACACTTCTCAGAAAAAGATGCAATAAAAAAATTACATGTAATAAAGGATCATTCAAAGATAAACCAAAAACTATTTGGAAATTAAATAAATTCATGTTAAACAATGGGTGGATCAAATAGGAAATAGCAAATAGCATATAACAAATAATACAAATAACCAATAATTATATCCAAGAAAATGAAACTAAGGAGACATCAAACCAAAATTAATGGGATACAGTCAAGGCAGTTTAGAAGGGAAACTTTATATCTCTAAATGCCTTTATGAATAAAAGAGATAAAGAGGAGATCTAATGAATTGGGTATGCAATTAAAAACACTAGAAAAAGAACAAATTAAAGATTCCTAATTAAATACCATATTAGGAATTCTAAAAGAAGAAATTGATAAAATTGAAAGCAAGAAAACCATTGATCTCATAAATAAAACTAAGTTGGTTTTATGAAAAAAGCCAATAAAATGGACAAACTTTTGGTTACTCTGATTTAAAAAATGAAAGAAGATAACCAAATTACCAGTATCAAAAATAAAAAGTGTGAACTAACCACCAATGAGGAGTAAATTATAGAGATAATTTGGAGATGCTTTGCTAAACTACATGCCAATAACTTGGATCACCTGATTTAGCCTACCTGCTTGAAAGGGTTTACTGGCCCTTTGTACATGCTTCTCCTTTTGGAGCCACAGGTGAGAATTAGGTGACTCAAGTGAACATCAGAGGTGGAAACCAGCCTTGAAGAGCACTTGACAGTTCTCAAGCCAAGGTAATAGTTTTCCTTGAACACACCCTAGACTCAATAAGACAAGTATAAAACAGTTAAGCCATGGGAAAAAATATTATACTGGAGAAATAGAAGGAAAAATAGGATAAATAATACCACATGAAGGTAATGCAGCTGTATCAGATCTAAAGCTATATTATAAAAAAGTCCAAAGTGCTCGGCAACTTATTTAACTGGTTATGGACTATATTATCCCCAACCAGAGGAAGAAAAACAAAATATAACACACAGAAAAAAAACAACCCTTCATAATCTGATGGACACTTTTATAAAAATTATTTCTTATGTATCTCTTTCCCTTAATCCTAATTCCTCATGCCAAAAATTACTAACTTGCAAACATCAAAACTTCCATATCCAAAACCTCCAAGAGAAATAGAAAATGGGCTCAGACTATGGATGAGCTCAAAATAGACTTTGAAAAGCAATTAAGGAAAGTGGAAGAAAAATTGGGAAGAGAAAAGCTTGATGAATGATATACAAAAAAATACTTAGGAAGATAATGTCAAAAACCAGTTTAGGTCTAATGGAAAAAAGCAAAACAAAAGGCAAATGAGGAGAACAATGCCTTAAAAAAAGCAGAATTGGCCTGCTGGAAAAGGAGATTAAAAAAGTTCTTTGCAGAAAATAACTCCTTCAAATGCAAAATGGAATTAAGGAAGTTGATGACTTTGCAAGAAAGCAGGAAGAAATAAAACTGCCAAAAAAAGTAAAAAATTAGAAGAAAATTTGAAATATCTCATTGGAAAAACAACCGACCTTGAAAACAAATACTTTGGGCTATCTGAAAGCCACAACCAGGAGATAAGAGCCTAGACTTCATTTTTGAAGAAATTATACAGAAAAATTGCCCTGAGATCCTAGAAGGTGAGGGTAAAATAGAAATCAAGAGAATTCACTGGTCACCCCCTGAAACAGATCCCAAAAGAAAAACTTCCAGGAATATTATAGCCAAATTCCAAAACTCCCAAATTAAAGATAAAATTCTAAGAGCTGCCAGAAAACAAACAATTCAACTACCAAGGATCCATAGTCAGGATTACACAGGATCTGGCCACATCTACATTAAGGGTTTCTAGGGACTGGAATATCATATTCCAGAAGGCAAAAGATCTTGGTTTATAACCAAAAATCAACTACCCAGCAAAAGTGAACATCCTCTTTCAGGGTAAAAGATAGACTTTCAATGAAACAGGAGACTTTCAAACTTTCCTATTGAGATGACCAGAGCTGAACAGAAAGTTTGACATACAAGTATAGGAATCTGGTGAACCATAGAGGGAGTGAAAGAGAGGGACTAACTATGAGGAACTTGATGATGTTGAACTGTTTGTATTCCTGCACAGGAAGAATATGTTAATAATTTATATGAACTTTCTAATTTATAAGAGTGCTTAGAAGGAGCATATATAGACATGACATAGGAAGAAGTGGAATATAATAGTATGATGTGATAAAGGGATGGAGTCAATGGGTGATGGAGGAAAGTACTGGGAGGAAGGAAAAGGAGGTGAAGAAGAAGCTAAGAGATTTCACATAATAATAAATATTTCAAATAATAAAAAAAGCTTTTTTCAATGGAGTGGAGGGGGGAAGGCAAGGGGGAATGAGTGAGCCTTCATTTTCATCAGAATGGCTCAGGGAGGAAATGACATACACACTTAATAGGGTGAGGAAATCTATCTTGCCCTGGAGAAGGATGGGAGGAAAGGGCTGGGATGAGGGGGAATGGAGAGAGGGAAGGAGGGAATAGGTGATAGAAGAGAGAGAAGGTTGAGAGAGAGGGTACTCAGATTCAACACACTTTTGGACAGGGCCAGGATGAAAGGGGAGAGAGAGAGAGAGAGAGAGAGAGAGAGAGAGAGAGAGAGAGAGAGAGAGAGCGAGAATAGAATAAATGAGAGAGTGGGGAGAAATAGAGTGGAGGTACAGCTAGTAATAGCAACTGGGGGAAAATATTGAAGCAACTTCTCTGGTGAACTTATGATAAAGAAAGCAACTCACTCCAGAGACAGAGCCATTGGAATCTGAGTAAAGACTCTCTCTCTCTCTCTCTCTCTTTGAGGTTTCTCATCTTCTTGGGGGAGGTTATGTTTATTCTTATGTTTACTCTTATAATATTTAATTTACATCAATGTATGGCATGGAAACAATGTAGAGACTGTCAGACAGCCTTCTGTGGAGGGGGGAGGGAAGGGAGGAGGGGGAAATTGTAGAATTCAGAGTCTTGCAAAAAATGATGGGTACATATTACTATTGTATATAATTGGAAAACAAATGAAATGTTAAAAAAATAAAATATTAATAAAAATAAATTTGATTCAGTTCTCCATATATTTTAGAAATGAGTCTTTCTTCAGAAAAACTAGTTGGAAAAATTGTTTCCCAACATGCATTTCTTTTAATATTGGCTTTGGTGGATGTATTTGTGGAAAAACTTTAATTTAATGTAATCAAAATTATGTAGTTTTTTTTATAATGTTCTCTATCTCTTCTTTTGTCACAAACTGTTCCCATTTCCATGAAGGGGACAGATAAACTATTCCTGCTGCTCCTAATTGGTTTATTATATTACCTTTTATCTCTAAGTTCTGTATCCATTTAAACCTTACTTTTTTATATACTGTCTGAGAACAATATCTATATCTATTTTCTGCCAAACTATGTTCCAGTTTTCTCAGCAGTTTTTATTGAAGTGAGTTTTTATCCCAGAAGTTGGAATCTTTGGGTTTATCAAACAGTGGGTTACTATACTCATTTCCTGCTGTGTCTTTTCCACTTAATCTGATCCACTATTCTATTTCTTAGCCAGTACCAAACAATTTGATGACTTATGCTTTGTAATATAGTTTTAGATCTGGTATGGCTAAACTGCCTTCCT
Source organism: Macrotis lagotis (assembly GCF_037893015.1). Classification (NCBI taxonomy): domain Eukaryota; kingdom Metazoa; phylum Chordata; class Mammalia; order Peramelemorphia; family Peramelidae; genus Macrotis; species Macrotis lagotis. The sequence continues at coordinate 77,297,945 of NC_133658.1, read as the reverse complement.
TTGCATTTTTTTCCCTTAAATACCCTGCATGTTCTTGTTCTTTTATTCCTCCATATGAATTTGGTGGCTATTTTTCTAAGTCACTAAAATAAGGTTTTCAAAATTTGATTCATATGGCACTGATTAAGTAATTGAATTAAAGTAGAATTGTCCTTTTTATTATATTAGCTTGGCCTAAGCATGAGTAATTGACACTTGCCCAGTTATTTAGATCTAATTTTATTTGTGTCAAAAATATTCTGTAGTTATTTAAATATAGTTTCTGAGTCTACCTTAATAGATAGACTCCGAAGTATTTTTGATTATCTACAATTATTTAAATGATATTTCTCTTTCTACCTGTAATAGAATTATGAGAATCTTCCTCCCAGGTGGGGATGTAACCAGTTTAATCTTATTGGTTAACAGTTTTGCCTTTTCCCCTTGTTTAGCTTTTCATATATCTCTTGAGTCTCCTGTTTGAAGTAAAATTTTCTGTTTATCTCTGGTCTTTTCATCAGGAAAATTTGAATGTTACTGATTTCTTAAATGTCCATTTTTTTCCCTGAATGAGAAGGCTCAATTTTGCTGTATAGTGGATTCTTGGTTGTAATCCAAGCTCCTTGGTCTCTGGCATATTATATTCCAGGCCCTTTGCTCCCTTGATGTTAATAGAGTCAGGTTTTTGTAATCCTGTTTGTGGTTCCTTCATATTAATTCAAATATTTCTTTTTTGGTTATTTGTAGAATTTTCTCCATGATCTGATAAATCTGGATTTTGGCCATAATATTCCTTTTTGTTTTTATTTTGGGATCCCTTTCAGGAGAGGATTGATGAATTCTTTCAATGATTATTTGCCCTCTGGTTCCAGGATATCAGAGCAATTCTCTAACTATATTCTGATGCATCCATCTAGGCTCTTATTTTGATCAAGGTTTTCTAGTAGTCCTCTGATTCTTCAATTGACTCTCTTGGATCTATTTTTCAGGTCAATTGTTTTATCAGTGGGTTATTTTACATTTTTTCCTATTTTTTTCATTTTGTTTTACAGATTCTTGGTGTCTCATGAATTCATTAGTTTCCACAGTTTCCAAACTACTTTTCAAAGAATTTTCTCCATTTAGCTTTTGTACCTCTTTTTCCATTTGCTCGATTCTGTTTTTAAAGGAGTTATTTTCATTTTCCAATTGCCTAATTGTGCTTTTGAGGGAATTATTTTCTTTTTTGTACTTGTCCAATTGTAGTTTTAAAAGATTTGTTTTCTTCTGTCATTTTCTGTTCAAGATGTAAATTTTCTCTTGCATTTCTTTCTCCAATTTTTCCAATCAATTTTCATTCGTTTTTTTTTTTTGCAAGGCAATGGGGTTAAGTGGCTTCCCAAGGTCACACGGCTAGGTAATTATTAAGTGTCTGAGGCCGTATTTGAACTCAGGTACTCCTGACTCCAGGGCCAGTGTTCTATCCACTGCGCCACCTAGCCACCCTCCAATTGATTTTTATATACCTTTCTGTTCTTCTCTGAGAAGTCTTTTTGGGTGGTGACCAATTAGCTTTCTCCTTTGAAACTTTCCCATATTGTGTCCCTACTGTCCTCCTTCTTTGAACTAGTATCTATAGCTCCAAGGTAACATTCAATAGATTGTGCTTTACACTAGTGTTCTTTCATTTTGGGATGTTGACTTTCCCTAATGTCTTATGTTGGCTCACAGAACTTAGGTGTTGAGAACCTTAGGAGTTTAGCCTTGTTTACTGGATTTACAACTCCAGAGGGTTGCTCAATGGACCAACCAGAAAGGAATGCCAATAGGGTTCTCTGGAAAGTTTGTATTGGGCAGGTCAGTGGCCCACTCCGTAGGTCTGGGGCTGCATCTGGCTTCCTTCATGCAAGCCAGTCACTGGGCTAAGCAGTAAGGACCAAAAAAGCCATAGGGTTTCTCTAGATAATCAGTGCTCATAAAGTTCATAGCCAACACCAGAGTCTTGGGAAAATGTACAGATACCTGGTATTGTTTCCATGTTTGTAGAAGAACAAACTAGGACTCCAACAGGTATGCTGAGAGTTATGGGAACTTTGGGGGGGGGTTATGGATTTGGTCTTCCAGACAAGTAGAGCTGGCTAAAGGGATGTCCTGGTCAGCCCTGTTGAAACTCTCCTAGTCAGTACCTGGAGCTCTCTCAGTCCACATACCAAGCACATTACAATTGCTTCTGCTTCCTCTGCAAAGGATAGCTCTAGCTCCATGGTTCTCAGATTAATCCCTAGCCTCACCCTGCCATCTGTGCACTAGCTCTCTGCTCTCTGACTTCAAAATGCCTATGTTTCCCTGTAACAAACCTTGCTGGAAGATGTTCCACTCTGTTCTTTTGTGAGTTCTTAATGGTTCTGAGGGAAATCCTGAAAAGCTTAAAAGAGTGTCTGACATCTTTCCATCAATTTGGCCTCTAGTTTTTTCTATTCTTTTTAATAAGAATGGGTATTGTGTTTTCCCAAAGTTTTTGTTCATCACCTATTGAGATAATTGTGTGATTTCTGTTAGGATGCGATGGCTATGGTCTATTATGCTGATAGTTTTCTATTATTGAAGCTATATTCCTGCTATACATTCTACTTGATCATATTGTATTATCCTGTGATAACTTGCTGTAATCAATTTGCTTATATTTTATTTAAATTTTTTCATTCATATTCATTAGAGCAATTACTCTATATTTTTTCCCTGTTTTGACTGTTCCTGATTTAGATATCAGAACCTTATTGGTGTCATAGAAGGAAGCTGGCAGAACTCCTTCTTCACTTACTTTTTTCAAATAGTATATATTGAATTGGAAAAATTATTCCTTGAACATTTGGTAGAATTCACTTGTGAATTCTTCTGACCCTGGAGATTTTTTCTTAGGGTCTTCAATGAGATGGGGGTTTTATTTAAGTGTTTCTTTTCCTCTTATTTTGATTTAGACAGTTTATACTTTTATAAATATCCATCCATTCCACTAAGATTATAGAATTTGTTGGTATGCATTTGAGTAAAATATTTATGAATTATTACTTTAATTTCTTACTCATTGATGTCGAATTTACCTTTTTGATTTTTTGATTATGGTAATTTTATTTTTTCCTTTATAAAAGTACTTTACCAAAGATTTATCTATTTTAGTGATTTTTCAAAATAAAACTAATTTTTAGTTTTATTTATAGCTCAATAGTTTCTTGCTTTTGATTTTATTCATTCCACCTTTAATTTTCAGCATCTCTAAAGTTGTTATTTAATTGGAGATTTTTAATTTATTTTTACTCTAATGGTTTTAGTTGTGTGACTAGTTCATTGATCTCCTGTTTCTCTATTTCATTTCTTGCATTTAGAGATATTATATTTCCTCTAAAACCTGCTCTTGCAAGTTGTCTCATTATTGTTATTGTCTTGATGAAATGATGAATTGTTGCTTTGATTTGTTGTTTGATCCACTTCTTCTTTAAAATTAGGTTGTTTAGTTTCCAATGAATTTTAGATCCATCTCCCCGCTGACCTTTATAGCACATGGTTTTTACTGCATCATGATCTGAAAAGAATGCACTCAATATTTCTGTCTTTCTGCATTTGATCATGAGGTTTTTATGCCTTAACACACTGTGAATTTTTGTGTAGCTGCACCACAGAGGGGGAAACCATATTTCATTTCATCCCCATTCAGTTTTTCTTCAGATGTCTATCACACATAAGTTTTGCAATATTCAACTCACTTCTTTTACTTCATTCTTGTTTATTTTATGGTTAAATTTTTCTATTTCTGAGAGAGGGAGACTGAGGTCTCCCATCAATTGAGTTTTGTCATCCATGTCTTTCTGAAACTCATTTAGATACTACTCTAAGAATTTAGGTGATACTGATTGGTGTATACATGTTAATATTAAAATTAATATGGAGCAGCTAGGTTGCATAGAGGATAGAGCAATGGTCCTGGAGTCAGGAAGAAGTGTGTTCAAATTCAACCTTAGACCCTTAATAATTACCTAACTGTTTGTTCTTGCACAAATCACTTAACTCCATGTCTTGCAAAAACCAAAAACTAAATAAAATTACTTCATTGTCTATGGTACCTTTAAGAGCATTCCTTATCTCTTTTAATGATATCTATTTTTGCAATTTCTTTGTCTGAGATAAGGATTCCTATCCCTGTTTTTTTTTTCAATTTAGCTGAAGCATAATATATTTTGCTCCAGTCTTTTGCCTTTACTCTGTATCTATTTGCTTCAAATTTGTTTCTAATAAGTAGTAAATTGTAGGATCCTGGTTTTTAGGGGTTTTTCTTAGTTGTTTTTTTTTTTTTTTTTTTGCAAGGCAATGGGGTTAAGTGGCTTGCCCAAGGCCACACAGCTAGGTTATTATTAAGTGTCTGAGGCTCGATTTGAACTCAGGTACTCCTGACTCCAAGGCCAGTGCTCAATCCACTGCGCCACCTAGCTGCCCCCTGGATCCTGGTTTTTAATCCACTCTGTTATTCGCTTCCATTTTAGGGGAGAATTTATCCAAATCACATTCACAATTATAATTAGTAACTCTTTACTACCTTCATGCTATCTCCCCTCCATTTGTATTTTTCCCTTCCTTTCACTTTATTTCTCTCAACACTGTCTTGTTTCTGATTAGTACCTCCCTCAATGTGTTCTATCCCCTTCTATACACCACCATTCTTTCCCATTTTCCTTTTCTTTTTCCATCTTTCTTTCCTCCCTTTCATCATTCCTTCCTTGCTTCCCACCCCCTCCATTTCTTCTCCTAAAACTTGAAAAATTAATCCCTTTCTGAACCAAATTCAATGAGAGTAAGATTCAGGCCCTTCTCACTTCCTCCCTTCTTTCCCTCTATTGCAGTAGGTCCTTTGTACCTCTTCATGTGGTGTAATTTACTCCAGTCTACCTCCCCCATTCTCCCATCACTTTTCAGTCTCCTCCCTCTTTTAATGCCTTTTTTAAATTATTTCATCAAGGTCATGGACTTAGCTTCAACCTAAATATATTCCCTCTAATAGACTTATGGTTTTCAAGAGTTTTGAGAATCTTCCTCCCAGCTAGGGTTGGAACCATCTTAATCTTATTGGATAACAGTCCTTTTGTTTTCCACTTTTTTATTCATTCATGTATCTCTTTAATCTCTAGCTTTAATACGAAAATTTTCTGTTCAACTCTGTGTTTTCATCAAGAGCATTTGAAATTTTCCTATTTTGTTAAATGTTCATCTTTTTCCTTGAAAAAGAAGGTTAAGTTTTGCTGAATAGCTGATTCTTTGCTGTAATCCAAACTCCCTTGCTCTCTGGAATATCATATTCCAGCCTCTTTGATCTTTTAATGTTGAGGTAGCCAGGTCCTGTGTAATCCTGACTATGGCTCTTTTAGAATTGTGTGGTACCTGACCACACTGTTGATTTGGAATTTTGATTTTGTGACTTCTTTCAGGTGGTGATTCATGGATTCATTAAATGATTATTTTGTCCTCTGGTTTCAGGATATCAGGGCAGTTCTCCTTAATTATATGCAGAAAACTGTGGTCCAGGTTTTTTAGGTAATCACATTATTCCTAATTTGTCTCTACTGGTAACAATAAGGTGTTTTATATTTTCTTCTTTTTTTCTCATTTTGATTTACCAGTTTCTTGGTGTCCCATGCAGTCATAGTTTCCACTTTTGTTCATTTTCAGGAAGGTATTTTCTCTATTTAGTTTTTTCATCTCCTTTTCCATTTGGTCAATTCTATTTTTAAGAAGTTGTTACATATTTTTATTTGTCCAATTGTGTTTTTGAGGGAATTATTTTCTTTTTTACATTTGTTCAATTTTAGTTTTGCAGGATTTGTTTCCTTTTGTCATTTTTTTGTTTTGTAGAGTTAATTTTCTCTTACATTTCTTTTTCCACATTTTCCATTTGAATTTTCAACTCTAGTCTGACTTCAAAGAAGTCTTTCTGAACTGGAGACTAATTCAAATTTTCTTCTGATACTTCATATATAGCACCCCATTTTTCCGAGCTAGCATTCTTATCTCCAAAGTCAAATTCAATAGAGCTGTTTTTCAGTAATTGTTCAATTTGGTTTTGTTACCTTTTCCTAGGTCTTTTGTTTGAGGGGGAGCTTGTTTGCAGACCTGCTGTGTTGAGAACACAAGGGGTTGCTTGCTGGAATTAGTAGTTTGCAGAGTGTTACTCAGTGGTCCAATCAATAAGGAACCAGAAGCTTTCTCTGGATTCTCTGTGTTGGGGGTGTTAGCTGTCCACTCCTTATGCCTGTGGCTTTACTCACTACAACACAGTTTCTGGGCTGGGCCTTCAGGGATGGAAACACTAGACAATCTTTCTGCATAGTCAGAGCTAGGGAAGTCCACAGCCCACACAAAGGCCTTTGGCAAAGGTGTGAACACTTGGAACTATTTCTGCATTGTTCATACAGGGAAATAACAGATCCTTCCTCAAGAATGCATTGGCTCCTCTGGAATGCCAGGGGTTCAGAGTTCAGGCCAACCAGACCAGTTCTCCCAGTCTGATTACTGCCAACCATCTCAGATCAGTCCCCTGCCTCACCCTGACACTAGTTCGCTCTTCTCTGCTTTGGGTATGCCCACATTTCCCTTGTGACAGACCTTGCTGGAGGATGTTTCATTTTGTTCTTTTGTTGGTTCTGTCATACCAAAACTGTTAAGAGATTTGATTCAAGTCAGTTCTGAGAGAAAGCCAGGAGAACTTAAAACAGTGCCAGGTTTCTGTTCAACATCTTGGCTCAATATCCCTACTGCTTATTATCTTAGGGAAAACTTCATTCATTCCCATATTCTCTAGTGTTTTAATAGGAATGTATGCTGCATTTTGGCAAAGGCTTTTTTAGCATCTATTGAAATAAACTTTAGTTTTGTTATTGATATATTCAATTATGTTGCTTGTTTTCCTAATTTGGAATCATTTTTTCTCACCTGGTATCAATCCTACCTGATCATGGTATATTTTCTTAGTAATAGCTTTTGTAATCTCTTTACTAATTTTAAAAATAATTTTGGAACAATTTTCATTAAAGAGATTGATCTATGGTTTTCTTAAACTGTTTTGACTGTTACTGATTTAGTTACCAGAACCTTATTAGTGACATAAAAAGGGAATTTGGCATAATTCCTTCTTCAATATATAGTTTATATATACTTTATATATATTTAAAATAGTTTATACTGAATTGGAACTAATTGCTCCTTAAATGTTTGGTAGAATTCACTTTTAACTCTATCTGCTCCTAGAGAATTTTTTGATTAGATAGATGACTTTTTCAATTTCTTTTTCTAAAATAGAGTTATTAAAGTATTTTATTTCTTCTTCTGTAAATGTGGATATTTTTTTTTAATATTTACTCATTTCTTTTATATTGCCAAATTTATTGGCATACAGTTGAGCAAAATAGCTCTGAATTATCTCTTTTATTTTCTCCTCATTGGTGGTGAATTCACCATTTTTATTTTTGATGCTGGCAATTTGGTATTCTTTTTCCTTTTTGTAAATAGATTAACTAAAAGATTATCCATTTTATTGTTATATTTTCACAAAATCAACTCTGAATTTTATTTGCTCATTCAATGGTTTTTTATGCTCAATTTTATTAATTTTTTCTTTGAATTTCAGAATTTCTACTTAGGCATTTAATTGGGAATTTTTAATATGTTATTTTTCTAGCTTTTTCAATTGTGTGCCCAATTCATTGATCTCAGTTTCCTCTATTTTATTCATATAAGAATAGAAGGGTACTGAATTTCTTATAAAAGCTGTTATGATACATTCCATAATTTTTTCCATGATACCTCATTGTTTTCATTTTCTTGAATGACAATTATTTTTTTGTGATTTGTTGTTTGTTCATTCTTTCTTTAAAATTAGGTTATTTATTTTCCAATTAATTTTTGTTCATAGTAGTAGGGTCTTTTATTACATATAAATTTTACTGCATCATGATCCATGCTAATTTACTGAAAGATAATTTCCAAGCTCTTTTATTTTGATAGAGTTTTTCAGGTAGACCAGTAATTCATAAATTATCTCTTTTTCATCTATTTTCCAGGTCATTTGTTTCTCATGAGAAGATACTTTATATTTTCTTCCATTTTTCTATTTTTGGTTTTATTTGGTAGATCTTAGTTTCTCAAAATCATTAGTTTTCATTTATTCTATTCTATTTTTTGGTTTTTATTTTCTTCAATTAGCTTTTTGTGTTTCTTTTTTCATTTGATTGATTTTCCTTTTAAATGGGGTGTTTTCCTTTGCTAGATGGTCAATTTTACTTTTTTGATAAGTTCTATTCTTTCCAGATGGTCATTTTTCCTCTTATGGGAGTTGATCTCTTCACTCAATTTTTCACAATTCTCCATTATGATTCTCATTTCTTTTTTTTTCCTTTTTTCCCCCTCTTCATCTCTTCTTTGATTGCTAAAATGAGCTCTTCCAAGAGATTTTGGATTTCAGTTAAATACATAAATTCCTTTGAGGCTTCACATGTAGGTAATTTGTCACTGCTTACTTCTTCTGGGATGTTATTTTTTATCATCCCTATCAGAAAAATACCTTTCTATGATTAGTGCTCTTTTTTTTTCCTTTTTTCTTTTTTTGTTCAATTTGATAGCTGAGCTCTGCTCCTTGGATACAGGAAATCCCTAACTTTTTGTTCTGGGGTCAAGATCTGGTCCTTTGTTTATTAAATGTCAAGGTGTTAACTATGAGCATAAGTGTTTCCTATGTGGAGCTTTATTTCCTCCTTTATGCCAAGTCTTTGCTTATAAAGCAGTATTTTCCCAAACCAATCTGGTCTCTTGCCCCAGTGTTCCCAGGATTTTGTCAGATGTTGGGACCTTCTCAGTTGTTCTAGTATCAAGTTGGCTTGCTGAGTCAGAAACTGGACTGGACTGTGGCTAAGGATCTCCAGCTCCTCAACCTCCTTCTGACTTTCCCTTTCTATAATCTATTCAAGATTGTACTTCCCCTTTAGCCCCAGTGTGATAGATTTTTAATAAAAATACTCCATGCTACCTTGAGTTGAGAACTTGTTTCAATGTTTTTTGGTGAATCTGTAGCATTAAGGTTTATGTAAAGACCTGTGAAGGGAAAAGCTTTAGGAGGATCTTGACTCCACTATTAGAGTCCCCAGTGACCTTAATATTTTAATGAACATATCTATATTATCTTTAAATGAGCAAAATTATTTTGGTCCTTTATTTAGGTGACCCCATGATGTCTTTCAATTCTGAAATTCTATTGTTCTGTGAAATGTTTATGTATAGCTCCAGGTTAAATGTAGACTCCAATACATTTTCCTTAAATGCATTGCATTATTTTAGACTTATTTAATCCCATCGTCTTTTTCGGCTTACTGAAGATGTAGTTTAAAATCAATATGTACTCTATGAACAGAAACTTGACAATGAATATTCATTTAGAATATTAAGGCTTCAGCAAATATCATAGTTTCACATAGTTTCATTGTCTTTTCATCCGCTAAATACATTATAAAATATGAACTTTAAATATGTTCTACACTGACTCCTGAGACTGCAGTTAGAATATTTCAGTCCATTTATTCATCTGTATTCCAAAGTTCTTTTTAAAGATCCTTTATTATGTAACTTTTTTAGCAATTTTTTATTTCTAAATTATTTTTCTGGTTTGACATTCTGATTTATTTTTTAATTTTAATTAATTTATTTATTTTCAGCCATATGCACATGTATATTTCCAAGTTACAAAATTTCCCTCCACCTTCCCTTTCCACTCCCCTCCCCTCAGCACAGAACAATCAGCTTAGTATTTTATATACATATTTTGCTAAACATGTTTACAAATTAGTAATTTTTGGCATGAATAATTAGGATTAAGAGAGATACATAAGAGATAATTTTTCTACAGTGTTCATACAGTGTTCATTAGATTTGGAAGAGTTTTTTTTTATTTCCATGTGGTTTGTTTGGTTTTTCTACCTCTGGTGGGGGAACAGCAATTCAATATCTTCTATAGAATTACCATAGAATATTAGAAATGGAAGGAACATTCTTTGTTTTCTTGAATAAGGTATCTTATGGTAGTTTCTTTATCTCTTACAAGTGATAATTCAATCTTTACCAGAAAAAAATTATATTAGCTTTATTAATTGCATATTTATTACCTGCCCTCAGAACTAAATATAATGTTGCCTTCTGTAGGACAGCCTTGAGAATATTTGATGACAACAGTCATTGCTTCCCATCTTACATTTTTCCTATAGAGAAAATTCCAATTCCATCTATCATTTTCCATATGGTATGATCCTGTAACATTTTACTCATTCTCCACTTTTCTCTACCTTGTAAATATCCTTCCTAAAGTTGTGTGCTTATAATTCTATGTGATAGAACAGATGTGATGTGTGTAGAAAGAGAATGGTAATAGTCTCATGGTCCTCTCTTCTCATGAATTTTAGATTTGTATTAGAAGAGTCTAAAATGACTTTAATTTCTGCCAGTCAGGTTTCAAAGCCAACTAATTTTGATTTTTTTTTCTTTTTGATTTCTTCCAAGCAAAACAAAACATTAACATCCCAATTGCATTCTCATAAAATATACTGGTAATGTTTTCCCTATCTTGTACTTTCACAATTGAGTTCTTGAAATCAACAAAGTGTTTTATTTTATTTTTTAGTTTTCCTTCATTATTTATCATTTTTCAATTATATTGTTACTTTCACTATCATATTATATACAAGTGAAATTTTTTAGGGTCCTCATTTGGTTATGCAATATATTAGTTCTATTTTTCATATTAATGACATCCATGAATTTCATAAGTATAGAAGATAAGACTTTATTTGGAATAAAAAAGAACTAAAATTGGCTGTTATTTTGATTTAACTACTGCTTCCATAGCAGTGTTGGTATAACAGAAGGGAGTAACTAACGGATAATTAAGGGACTTGGCATTTTAAAGAACCTAAGACTCTTATGTCTGAGACTAGATGACTGCAAAAAAATTACCCAATTCTGTAAATTAGTGAGATCCATAAATGAAAAAAGAAGGGAAGAAGAGGGAGAGAAGGATGGGAATATATAAATAGAATATGGACATAAATAGATTAAAATAATTTTTAGAATGTGAGCCAGGGTAATATGAGAAAAGGGATTATAAAATATATCTAAACATCATATTTATTAGAAAAATATCATAGGCTATCTGGAATGGGTTACAATGAACAATTTACTACATGGAAAATATGCAAATAACAATATATGGACATATGCAACTTTAAAATAAGGGGCTGTAATATAATTGGTCATTCTTCAGGTAATCACAAAGTATATTTTAATTAACTCTTCAATTGAAACAAAAGGGAAAATTAAATTATATTCTACCTAAAGTTACTATATAGAATGAAATAATAATAATAAAACAGTTATAAGAAAAGTAGGATTGCAAATAAATCCTTAAAGGAAAAGTTAACTAAAATACTAGATTCCATTAATTCTAATACAAAAATGAAGGGTTATTTTAAAATCTTTCTTCTGACATTAGAAAAATCCAACAACAAGATAATAAAGGAAGAAATTATCCATCTAAATATCTAGATGGGAAAGATAGTAATATATGAAGGTATAAAAGCTAGCATTTATAAAATAGCTCTTTAATGATTATGAATTTCTTTATACATATCATTCCTTGCATGGAATTACCTTTTGATAAATCTTTTTTTTTCAGCATCGCTGAAAAAGGAATCTACACTTTTATAAGTACACACAGACATACTCACATTTATGAATGAAAATGTGTATATATAGACTAGGCCAAGACAATATAATAAAAATAACAGATCTGCATTAATTTACTCATTCAATGTCATAAGAATAAAACCTACAAATTATTTTATAGAGCTAGAAAAATAATTTTAAAACTAATCTGAAGAAAAAAAAGCAGAGTATCAAGAGCCTCAGCAAAAATGATTATAAATGTAGAGCAGCTAGGTTGTGCAGTAGATAGAGCACTGGCCATGGAGACAGAAGGACATGTGTTCAAATCCAGCCTCAGACATTTATTAATTGCTTAGCTGTGTGACCTTGTATAGATCACTTAACCCCTAGTCCCTTAAATTAAAAAAAAAATAAAAATGATTTGAAGGAAATTGACCTAGTGATATCAGATTTTAAGTTATTAAAAGTGGTAAAATTAAAATAATCTGAAGCTGGCTAATAGAGTGATTGATCAGTGGTAAATATTAAATATTTAATGATTAGTAGTAAAATGACAATATAGCTTTTTATACATGAAGTGTTTGATAAACCCAAAGAACAAAAATTTGGTGTCAAATCACTCACCTTTTTGACAAAAATTACTGAAATATGTGGAAATCAGTTTGGCAGAAATTAGGTATAGACCAGCATTTTACATAGACAAATATAAGATTATAATAAGGAGATATTCAGAAACAAAATGTGTTATAATAAGAAAATTAGAGGAGTATAAAATAGCTTAACTATCAGATAAGGTAAAATTTGTGATTAAACATGAAAGAAAGAGATTAGTGATGTGAAATGATTAATTTTATTTACATTATATTAAGAAGGATTTTATTCAAATTGGAGCAATGCTGAGGGAAGGGAACAGAGACAAGATAACAATAAATATATTAACAACAATATTGTGAGATGATCATCCTTGATGGAAGCACTTCCTCTCAGAAGTTCAGAGAGCTAGGACAATTGTATTATATTGGCTATAGACAATGCTACTCCCATCCAGAGAAAGAAAACAAAACAAAGCAAAATAAACAATTCACATTCTAATGAATGCTTTATAAATATTATGTCTTATTAATCTCTTTCCCTTAATCCTAATTCATCATACCAGAAATGACTAATCTGTAAACATGTTTATCAATAATATGTATGTGCAATGTTAACCTGGCTGCTCACTGCTGAGGGGAGTGGGGTGGGAAGGAAATTTTGTAATTTAAAAAGATACATATGCATATGAATGAATGTTGAAAAAGCTTTCATAACTTATTCAGGAAGATAAATTATCAATTAACAAAACAAGGGACAGTAACAAGATTCCTGGTATGAGCAAGATTCAACATACAACTAACAAAGAATTCTGAAGAATTCAGAGAAAAAAAATTATCCCTGATTTTATTGTAAATGCTCCTACTTAATTCCCATTACATATAATGTTTGTTGATGGTTTTAGATTTTTTATTTTATTTTATTTAGGTTTTTTATTATTTTAAGTAAAACCTCATTTTTGTCTAAACTTTCTGATGCTTTTAATAAGAATGGATATTTTTATCTTATCAAAGGCTTTTTCAGCATCTATTGAGAAAATCATATGATTTCTGTTCTTTTTACTATTGATATGTTCAATTATGTTGAGTGTTTTCCTATCGTTGAATCATCTCTGCCAACCTGGTATAAATACTACCTGAACATGGTGTATTATTCTAGTAATAACTTGATGTAATTTCATTGCTAAAATTTTATTTAAGATTTTTGCATCAATATTGATTAGGGAGATTGGTCTATAATTTTCTCTATCTGTTTTTGTTCTTCCTGGTTTGGGTATGAGCACAATTTTGGTGTCACCAAAGGAGTTTGGCAAAATTCTTTCCACTCCTATTTTTAAAAAATAGTTTATGAAGAATGAGAATTAGTTATTCCTTAAATGTTTGCAGAATATATTTGCAAATCCATATGGACCTAGAGACATTTTTAGGGCATTTATTGATGGTTTCTTCTATTAAAGTAATTTCTTTCCTTTTCTGTTAATCCAGGCAGTTTGTATTTTTGTAAATATTCATCCATTTCACTCAGATTATCCTATTTATTAGCATACATTTCAGCAAAGTAACATTGAATTATCTCATTGATTTCTTCCTCATTGGTAGTTAGTTCACCCTTTTAGTTGATAATGGTAATTTCAATATTTTCCTTCTTTTTGTAAATCAAATTAAACAAAGATTTGACAATTTTATTGCCTTTACCATAAAACCAAATTCTAGTTTTATTTATGAGATCATTAATTTTCTTTCTTTCAATTTTATTAATTTCCATCGATTTTCAGAATTTCTAATCTGATGTTTAATTGGGGGGTCTTTGATTTGTTCTTTTTCTAGGTTTTGAAGTTGCATAACCAATTCATTGATCTCTTCTTTCTCTACTTTCTTCATATATGCATTTAGAGATATAAAGCTTCCCCTGAAAACTGTCTTGACTGCATCACATAAATTTTGGTATGGTGTCTCATCAGTATCATTTTCTTTGATATGATTCTTTCTATTATTTGCTGTTTGATCCACCCATTATTTAAGATTAAGTTATTTAGTTTCCAATCATTTTTTGGTTTATCTTTTCGTGACCCTTTATTACATGTAATTTTTATTGCATCATGGTCTGAGATTGGTAAGTTTATTATTTCTACCTTTCTGCTTTTCATTATAATGTTTTTGTGTCCTTGAGATGGTCAATTTTGTTCTCTCTGTCCTTTTTATAATATTCATTTTCAAATCTTTTTAGTATATTGCTTTCTACATTTTCTAGTCACTAATAAATAATGACAGAAGATTGACATAAATAAGACAGACATTTTCCTATAAGAAGCTTTCAGATATTAAAGGAGCTTTATAATATCCTGAAGGCAATCATACTATTTCTTCTCAATTCTTGGCCCTGTTAAGTATCCATTTAATTGTTCCAGATACATATATTAACAGACAAGATATTTTTGTTTGAAAAAAAAACATATAAGCAAGACATAAATTTAATAGAAATGCCCACAACAATCTGGTGTTTAATAAACAAAGAAAACAAACTGCTGGGGAAGAGATTCTTTATTTTGCAAATATTGTTGGCAAACTGAAAAGCGGTATATAAGAAAATAGATTTGAGACAACCTTTATACCAGATGTCTCATCAATAAATCTAAATATAAAATTATCACATCTTATGAAATGTGAGGTGGTCATTCTTTTTGGCAATGATATTTGGGATGTGATATAATTCAAAGCAGGAATGCTTCCATTTTTGTCTTTAAATTAGACTACTTTGCATGGGATAAAGTTACTGCTTCAGTCTGATTGATTAATAGAGGAAACAAAAATAATAAAATTAATTGATGTATAAATAAACTCCTTTTTCTTTATATGATTTTTTTTAAAACAAGATTGCCTTGCAAAATCTATGAGAAATTGACACCAACCTACCACTTATATTCATTTCCGAATAAATACTAATTTGTCCTCAACAGAAGAAATGGAATCAATTAACAGCCACATGAAAAATATTCAAATGACAAAAAGTATACAAAATGAAAATTAGAATTACTTTGAAATATTATCCCATGCCTATGAATCTGACAAAGATTGTGAAAGACAGAAAAATATACTTCACTGGGTGATGGTTAAAAGGGAAACAATCATTATTTGTTAGCTAAACCATTTATTTTAAAAAGGATTATTTAAGAAAACCATGCTTTTATTGACCCAGTTATTTCATAACTAGAATTATAACAAAATAGGTATTTCATATATATGTATATATATCTCAATGCATTCTTAGAACATGTTTATATCTTTAGCTGGGTCAACAAAAAAACTGGCAATAATCTATGTATTAAATAGTCTGCCAACCACAGAGCACATTACTCATAAGAAGCAATGGTGAATTTAAAAAAAGATGTTGCAATAATGAGAGACAATGCAAAGTCACATGTAATGGACTTTTGATTCTCTCTGCAGAAAATAAATTAAATTTTCCTTTCATTTTTCTACATGTGTCTCAGTGAGGTTCGGGTAACTTTTTTAATACAATTGTCTTAAGTTCCTATGGATTCTCCAAGTAATAGCTAGTGATTAACACTAATGTTCCATTTTAGACATTTAACATTACCTAACCTTTACAAAATGATATTTTCTTCAAACATCTCCATAATGTAAATGCTAACATTTTATACAACACCTGGGTGTGCACCTTTCCAATACCCCACTTAAAAAAGGGAAAATGGGTATACAAAGATTTATATAACATTATTTCCCTCTAGGTTCACTTCCAGATGTGGTATGAATAATAGAAAGTAAACATCTCTACCATAGCCAAGGTTTACCAGGCAGGGTTCACCTTGGCTTGCTCTCCTGGACCTTTAAAGATCACAAGGCTGAGTCTTGTCTAATTTCATTAAATCATGAGAGAATAAAAACAAGAAATTCAGAAACAATGACAAGGGCTTTTAATCTTAGCTTTGTATTTTTGAAAATTAATTAGATCAGAAAGAGCCAGAGTTTGAAGAGTTGTTCTGGTTTATTGGTATCTTTTGAATGCACCTAAATTTCAATGTCAGAATCAAAGAGAAAGGTTCATTTTCATAATATGGTTAACAGACTGGAATCAATGACAGGACATGTGCACAAGTTACAAAGGCCAGATGGGAGTTATATCAGTTGTCAACACTTTATATGATCATATGGTACTATTCTCATTGTACAACTCCCTTTACAAACCGAAATAGAAAATGGAATATCTTATGTGCAAGGCACAAAGACCTATTATAGTAGAGGGAAAGAAGATATGAGCACTAAATAAATCTTACTCTAAACAATTTTTTCCCAAAAAGGAAATAATATATAATACCAATCGGCTTTAAACATTAATCCTTCCCTACAGGGAAGGGGGGGGGGAAGAGGAAAGAAAGAGGAAGAAGAGACTGATAAAGAGAGGTTGACAGTAAAAATAAATGCAAAAATAAAAGTAAAGTAAAAGTTAAAAAAATAAAAAGGCAAAGAGAAAATGAAAATGAAAGAACTGATGGGAAAAAAGAGTAGATCAAGACACATTAGTCAGAAGAAAATGTTTGCCAATATAGCAGGGCTGTAGAATGAATGAAGTTGACAAAGATAGGTAGATAGATAAATAGATAGATGATAGATAGATATAGATATAAATATGGATCTTTATTTAGCTATATCTCTATAGCTGCAGTAAAAATGTGGAAAAATACAAGTTCTGGGGCAGCTGGGTGGTGCAGTGGCTAGAGCAGTGGCCCTGAAGTCAGGAGGACCTGAGTTCAAATCCAGACTCAGACATTTAATAATTACCTAACTGTGTGACCTTGGGTAAGTCACTTAACCTAATTGCCTTACAAAAAGGGAAAAAAGAAAAATACAAGTTCTGATTTTTTTAAGGATAATCAGATTAAACTTCATTTGAACCTTGAAGAGATGTGGAGTTAGGATGATCCTAGAATAGTTGGTAACCAAGTTGAACCTGTGCTTTGAGAAAATCATTGTGTAGTCTGAGTGTAGGATGTATTAGAATAGCAAAAAACTGGAATCAAGAAGAAAAAAGTCCAAGAATTCACTGCTCTCAATCATCCTCTACTCCAGAACCCTTCTCTGTTCTTGAAAGATTTCACGGACTAGACAAGAGGGAAAGAAGACATTGTTTCACAATCACTACTCTTTAAAATGGGGGTAAGGGGAGTAGTTTTCAACATTTATTATTATCATTTTATTTAATTTCTTCAAAAGGGCAGCCTATCCTGAATATTGGTGTACATAGTATACATCTCTATCATTTCTGTAATCATCCACTTAGTCACAAATAATTTAATTAAGACCAAGAGTCCAAGAAAGAGCTGATAAAGTTCTCAGGACATAAGCTATATGAGTGGAGAGAAGGAAAATTGAATGGAAGATGTGGGGAAAAATTGATAAAATTTTGCAATTGATTTAATATGTGGGAAGAGTCTGAGCAATTAAATATGATTCTGTGGTTCCAAAGCTAAATGATTAGAAGAAAGGTAATGCTATGACTTCAGAGAGAAAATTTCAGAGAAAAGGTAACATTAAGAGAAATATGAATTATATTCTGGAACTTTTGTATACGATATTCTTATGTTGCTATGCAAAAATGGTGGCCGGACAGGAGAACAATGGGCAGTAAAAGTCTATATGTAGAGAGTAACTGAAGTCTCATAGAGATTATAAATTAATCCACTGAAATTGATGAGATCCTTAAGTAAAGGATTGTAAAGGGAGGAAAAAAAAAGAACCAGGATGTAAATAAACTGGAAAAGGACTGTCCAATAGATAGAATAATAATTAAATAGGATGAAAATCAAGAGAAAAATATTACAAAAATTGAAACATGATAGTGTGTCCATAAAATGATGATAGTCAGCAGGGTCAGATTTAGTACAAATGATCAAGAAAAAGGATTAAGAAAGGGACATCATATGTGAGGATTTCATCAGCAATTTTTGAAGAGTTCTTTATAAATTTCAATGAGGTTGGAAGTAAGATTATAGACAGTTGCAAATTGAATAAGAGAAAAATTGAAAATATCAAATGAAATATTTTATATATCCTTGCCCTTCTGGAACTTATTTTCTCAGTAGATACTGAAATCATAATTTAAATTTATTGAGTGAAAATTTCAAACCAAGCTGCAAAAATGAATGCTGTCCTAACATTGTTCTCTTTTAAATGGTCAAATACACGTTGCAATTCCTTTTTAGAATCTTTTTGATAATTTCAGAATCTTATCTAGAGATTAAGCAATTTGACAGAAATCCCTGTTGAACAGGAAAAAATGTTTTATTTTAGGCTTTGTGAGAAATGGAATTCTTTTTAAAATATCAAAACTCTTTTAGTAAAATATTACCTGCCAGTAGAGCAAACTTTTGTAAAACAATCTTTAGATTGAGAATCATGACTGATAAAACAAAACTAGAATTTCTCTTGGAAGGACCTCGTCCTTCTATGGGGAAATATAATGCTGTTGTGTACAGAATATTAGATAGGCAATGAGAAAATCTGAAAGCATCAACTTTCTATTAATTCTTGTGTCATCTCTGGACAGTTGTTCAATATCGTTTAAGACTTCAGGTTTCTTTAGCCATAAAATGGTGAGATTGAATCAGATTGTCTCTTACATCCCTTTCTACTTTTAATCTATGAGCAAGTCTATATTTATGGAGTTTCATGTGTTTTTTTCTTCCTTATCAGAATGTGAAGTTCTGGGGACAACTAGGTGGCACAGTGGATCGATTACTGGCCCTGGAGTTAGGAGGACTTGAGTTCAAATCCAGTCGCAGAAACTTATTTATTACCTAGCTGTGTGACTTTGGAAAAGTCACTTTTAACCCCATTGCCTTAAATAAATAAAAAAAAATTTAAAATAAATTTTAAAAAAAGATAGGATATGTTTACTTTTTAGTGCATTTGCAATCCCAGCAATTATTACAATGCATGGCACATAAATAGCCTTAATTAAATTATTTGTGACTAACTGGATGATTACAGATATGATAGAGATGTATACTAAGTACATCAGTATTCAGGATAGTCTGCCCTTTTTTAAGAAATTAAATAAAATGATAACAATATATGTTGAAAAACTGCCCCCACCCCTAATTTAAAGAGTAGAGATTGTGAGACAATATCTTCTTTCCCTCTTGCCTAGGCCATGAAATCAATCAACAACAGAGAAGGGTTCTGGAGTAGAGCTTGATT
Source organism: Macrotis lagotis (assembly GCF_037893015.1). Taxonomy (NCBI): domain Eukaryota; kingdom Metazoa; phylum Chordata; class Mammalia; order Peramelemorphia; family Peramelidae; genus Macrotis; species Macrotis lagotis. Next base: position 77,278,434 of record NC_133658.1, on the reverse strand, counting down.
GAGAGCAAGACATTCTTAGATTTTAAGGCAGAAGAAAACTGAATTTACATTTTAGTTGGAGATGAATACAGAGTTCCCCTTAGTACTGAGAAGAGTATAATCACATACTGTTTTATGATTATTAAAACTATTCCCCCATTCTCTCCAAAAATCATTAAGTCAAAGGACATCTTGGTGTTGATGCTTGAAAGCAAATCTCATTCTTTCATTCTCCATTTGCTTTATACCCATCCTATATTTTTACAGCTATTTTGCATTCCACTTTGTCCTTTTGTTAGCAAAACTACTTTTGTGTTAGAATTCTTTCTCTCAGATTCCATTCATTTTCTTCCAATCCTGAAAAGTTTACACTCCACAGACAATAGCTTTACTATACCCACCCCAAGACATCCTCATCCTTATTTGCCGCATGTTATTTCATCCTTCCTAACAACCTGGGATAAAGGTGATATGGTTATATTCCCTACCCCTCTTCACAACTATCAAATTCTCTTCCTACTTTATTCTCTATACAACCTCTACAAGGAACTTTAATTTGAGGAATATCACTCCACTGAGGCAGTGTAGAAACTTCTCTGCTGATAAATATTCCCTTGCCTATGGTCAAATGCCCAATATGTGTCAAAGGAAGGAAGGAATCGAAGGAATGTTTCTGTTTCAAGGATAAATATCTATTCACCATGCTCATCTTGCCTCTGCTTAGTTAACCTTGCTTCCTATAAATATCACATATTACACTTAAATTCAACTCACAACCTGAACATGTGATTTCTATGAAATATTACAGATCCCTGGGCAAAATACTTATTTTGCATACACTGGGGCAAACCCCATAGGAATGAACTAAGTAACTGTAACTTCCATAAATTGGACATTTTATAGCCTCCTGAATACTATTGTAATGATATGTGTTGCAAGCATAGCCCTAATAGACTACTTTAGGCTACTATTAGGTCAAAGACAAAGAAAGCACTTCTCTAAGAAAATGGACATTCTTCTTCAACAATATTACCTGCTTGTAAGCTTCCTGACTACTCATGACTGTTTAAACTGATAAGAGTGTCTAATGGCAAAATTACCCATCGTACCACAAATATTTGATTTATAAGTTGGCATTTGGAAGAAAGCTTCTTCAGTACAGTTGCCGGACATACATCTTTCTCTCTCTACTGTATCACCTAACCCTTTAAATTTCTCATCTTGGATATAGTCCTAAAAACTCATCCTATGATACTTTGAACTTCATTCCCAACATTTATTATCACTTTCTCAGCTTGCTTGGTTCAAGGTGATCCTTTTCCCATTGCTCCTAAATCTGTCTACGTAACTCTATCCTATTTCATGCCCCATACTTTGTTCTCTTGCTCTTGAGTCAGATTTATCGAATACATGTCTACCTCTTCTGCTATAATGACATTATTCTGAATTATTTTTTGATTATGAGTTCTGATCACTTGTGCAAACTATAATGTACTGCTCTATATCTAACTATTTAGTCACAGTGCTAAGCAAACCTGACCTAGTCAAAACCTACTTTTGAAGGAAAATTCTTGGCCTAATACAAAAAAAAAACATTGATCTCATAGGAAAAATAACATTTTGACAAATGAAGACAAAATTAATCATAAAATGTTTGGTGATTATACTCTTCCCAGTATTAAAGGGAGTTCTGCATTTATCTCTAACAAAAATGTCAATTCAATTTTCTTCCATCATAAAATCGTAGAAAATCCTGTCCTCAATCCACAATCACCTTTCAGAAATTCAAGACTCTTTTCTTAATCAGAGATTTAGTGGCCTAGAAGTAAGGAATAAATTACTAAAACCCAAATGGAATATCCTTGTACCTGAGAATTCCCTACAAAAAGGATGATAGATTTACTATTTTCCTCTTTCAGCACAGACAGATATCTCTGTTCCAAGCCCCTTCTCTCATGAAGATTGATTGACCTGGTCTAGGCAGAAAGGAGAGAAGAAATAATCTCAATCTGTTTTCTTGGATTATTCTGGGAGGTATCATAGCTTGGTGGCCAAAGACTGCTGGTTCCAGTAGCTTCCCTGGTGATAATAAAGTGGATTTACTTTAAAATTGGGTAAGATTATTACTAGATGGAACTAATAAGAGAAGTATTACAAGCAAGGACAAAGTAATGGATGAGTTTGAGGACATAACAATGAAATAGATTATGCCTTTAACATAGGTAAAATGCCTTTCTCATTGTAAGTTACCAGTCACACAAGTCATGTCATCATGTTGAACAAAGTGCCATTTTTGAACATCCCTAAATAGACTGAAGTCACCATCCCTAATGCAGACTAGGAAACAATTGCCCTTTGGAGCTCACAGTAGTGACTATATGAACTCAGATTTCTTGGAAAATGTCTTGGTAATTTTCTCAAAAAGCACACTGATATTTTTACTGTGTCTTTTTTGGCCTGTTGCCCATGCTAAGAACCATCTGTCTGGCCTCCTGAGTCTTTGTACAGAATCTGTTCTTTGCCCTAAATGGCAAAAATCCACTGATTCCAATGTTCAATATTGGAGAGAACATATGGGCAGTATTTTATCCTTGCTTCTTACTTTCATGTATTCTCCATGTATTCTCATGGAAAGCTCTCCTCTGAAAGTCAGTAGGTACTGGACAACGAGGATAATTTTAGTATTTGCAAGCACAATGAATGAATAATAACATCACAAATAAGAAAATTAAGACTACTTTGGTTTAGATTATGAGAATTATATTATCCAAGACTAAAGGAGGGAATGTAATAGCTCTGCTCTTTTATTTGTAAGACAACATCTGGGTTATTGATTTCATTTCTGTAAATTGCTTTGTACCATCCCTAGATATAGCAAGCACCATATAAATGATAGTTATTGCCACTACACTAATACTAATACAACTGCTACTGCTGCTGCTGCTGCTACTTCTACTACTACTACTACTACTACTACTACTACTACTACTACTACTACTGCTACTGCTGCTACTACTACTACTACTACCACTACTACTGATCTCCAATACTACTTACAAACTAGAGTCCAGTGGAGGAAAGTCAGGAATGATGAAGGACCTTGGTTAAAGGAAATGAAGGGTGGACAAAATGTCTTCAAGTATTTCAAGGAATTTCATTAATAAGAGGGATAAGATTTAATGCTCTTGTTCCCAGAAGCAAGGAGTCAAAGAGGTCAAAATGTAGATTTCAAGGAAAACTTTAAGAATTAAAGTTACTGGGGCAGCTAGGTGGTGCAGTGGATAGAGAACCAACCCAGGAGTCAGGAGTACCTGAATACAAATCTGGCCTCAGACACTTAATAATTACCTAGCTGTGTGGCCTTGGGCAAGTCACTTAACCCCATTTGCCTTGCAAAAAAACAAAAATCAAACAAAAAAAGAATTAAAGTTACAAAAGGGCTGACCCCAGGAGGTGAGAGATCATTAAGAGTCTATGGAAGACTCTTCCATTAGAATTCCAATGAATTAGGGAGTTGCTGGTTATTGGTTTTTTTTGTTGTTCCAAATTCCACAATCTTTACCATTCTTTCTAAAATTGTTCCTAACCCTATCAAGTATGACCATGTGATTTTAGCAAGTAGGTAATAAATACTTGTTCTGTTATTTCTTAGGATATTTTGCTCTTGCCCCAATTGATAGATATGATAATAACAAGGAAGAAGTCCTTAGTCTTGCTTGGGAATATATCCAATGTCTGTTTAAAGGAAAGAGTTAAATTGTTGTTGAGATTAACAAGGTGTTCAGGACATGTATTAACCACAAAAATGGTAGAAAATTATGAATATATTGTTCAAATATTGCAAAACTATATATTTTAAGTTCCATATCAAGAAGCATACCCTGTCCATGGCATCAGAAGAATTAGGTTCAAGTTCTGATTCTGGAAATTTAACTGTGGAGTTGGTTTTCCAGTTATATCTCAGTATATTACATTGTGTTCCAGTTACATCTCAATGTGTTCCAGTTATATCTCAAAAGCACTGCTTTTCACCAAACCCACATTGGAGGAGTGTTGTGAGAAAAGCACTTGTAAAGCTCAAAATACTACATAAATTGATTGCTAATTAAGTAATTTAATTGCATTATCTTTCAATCCACAAATATTCTTCAGCCTTTACTATTCATAGCACTGATACTTTTTCAAAAATTTCATTTTAATAAAAAATCTATAATGATTGTTTCATGTTAAAATGTTTTTCTAAATACTTTGGGACCTACACAGTTTAAGTTAGTTTTGTTCTTTCTGGTTTTTGCTGTGTTTTCACTGCTTATATAGTTTTAGTTTGTGTGGTAGTAAATCTTGAGTTTCGCCATTAAGTACAACTTCTTTGTTTGATGGTCCTTGCTCTGCCACCTTGTAAAATAAAATAAAATAGACAGTAGTGTCCAACATATGTAAAATGTTTTTAGGTCTTTAGAAAAGAAACTCCATCTAAATCTTGTACTTTGTTATTTATTCTCCCTGATTTGTCTTTTTTCATAACACAGGTTGTAAGAATTTTCTTTCTGTAGCCAAAGCAGTCAGTGAGTTTTATAGCTACAAGAATTCTTCCCTCTTCTTTAAATGATTGATAGAATTTTAGAACCAATTTTTTTACATGAAAAAAAGAAATATTTTTACACAGGAAAAAAATGAAACTGTGTTGTAGATTCCAAATTCCATTAATTTGTGCCTTTTTCTAGAGAGTAAAGCATAATTGTTTTTGGATCACATCACTGTGAATTTATATCTATCCCCCCTTTCTCTAATTACATTCCTTTTAATTGTCCTAAGGAAAATATAGTTCTCAGGATTTAACTAGCATTTTATCAACCTTCCATGTACCTTTTCACACAAATCTTGAGTCTTGTATTTGAAGATCAAATCTTCTGGTCAGTTTTGATGTTTTTAATTGATATTTCATTTTTCCAGAAATATATATATATATATATATATATATATATATATATAATCAAAGTTTTTCAACATTCAGCCATATGCACATACATATATTTAAGTTACTTAATATCTTCGTACCCTCCTTCTCACCTCCCTCCCCTCAGTGGTGAACAGTCAGGTAAATATTGTACATACACATTTGTGTTAAACATGCTTACAGATCAGTCATCTTTTGTATGAGGAATTAGGATTAAGGAAAAAAAAACATGGGAAAGGAAAAAAATAAGAGAAATTTAAAAAAAAGTAAATGCAGTGCTCATCAGATCCTGAAGGGCTTTTGTTTGTTTTTGTTTTGTTTTCCTTTCTCTGGATGGAGATAGCATTGTCCACAGCCAGTCTAATAAGGTTGCCCTAGCTCTCTGAAAGGCTGAGAGGAGCTGCATCCATCAAGGTTGATCAACTCACTATTAATGTATAGAGTCTTCTTTTGTTTCTACTACCTTCACATAGCATCAGGTCCTGTAATTCCTTTCATGCTTCTCTAGAGTCCAATCATTTATGGTTTCTTATAGAACAATAATTTTCCATAGTATCATTTACCATAACTTGTTCAGTCATTCCCCAATTGAGAAACATCTCCTCGATTTCCAATTCTTTACCATTACAAAAAGAAATTCTATGAATATTTTGTAACATGTAGGACATTTCTCAATTTTTTGATAATTTTTCTGAATATAGGACTAGTATTAGAATTGCTGGATCAAAGGGTATGATCATTTTTATTGATTTTTGGGCATAGTTCCATATTGCTCTCAAGATTGTTTGGATCAGTTCACATCTCTAACAGCAATGAATTAATGTCCCAGTATTCCTAGAACTTCTCCAACATTAATCATTCTCCCTTTTTGATCCTTTTAGCCAATCTGATAATTGTCGTTATAGTTGTTTTAATTTGCATTTCACTAATCAATGATGATTTGGGGAATTTTTTCATATGACTATAAATATACCTTAAATTTTTTCATTTGAAAGCTTTCTGATTTTTGATCATTTATCAGTTGGGGAATGACTTGTAAACATATACATTTGATTCATTTCTCTATATATTTTAGAAATGAACGCTATATCAGAAACCCTAGCCAGTGAAAATTATTGCTCAGCTTTCTACTTTCCTTCTAATTTTGGCAACATTGATTTTATTAGTGTAAAACCTTTTCCATTTAATATAGACAAAATCATTCATTTTGCAATTTATAATGTACTGCTTGGTCATAAATTTCTCCCCTTTCCATGGACCTGACAGATAAAATATTTCTTAGTTTATAAATGTATTTGTGGTGTCACACTTAAGTGTAAATCCTGTACTCATTTTGACCTTATTTTGGCTAGAGAGTGTAAGATGTGGATCTATGCCTAGTTTTTGCCATACTATTTTACAGTTTTCCCAATAATTTTTTGTCAAATAGTGAGTTCTTATCCAAGCTGCTTTTTAGTAAAGTTTTAGATGTAGTAGAACTAGGTTACTTTCCATTATATTTTTTTCATCATTTCTCTTGTTATACTTGCCCCTTTATTGCTCCAGATGAATTTTGTTACTATTTTTCTAATAAATATTTTTTTTATTTTCTAAATATATTCTTAAATAGTTATTTGGTAGTGGTATTGGTATGACACTGAATAAGTAATTTAATTTGAATACAATTATCATTTTTATTATATTAGTTTGACCTAACCATGAGCAATTGACATTTTTCCAATTGTTTAGATGTGACTATTTCTGTGAATAGAGCTTTGTAATTGTGTTAATACAGCTTCTGGGAATGCCTTAGGAGGCAGATTTGCAAGTATTTCATGCTGTCAGCAGTTATTTTGAATGGAATTTCTCTTTTTCTATCTTGCTCTTGGGCTTTGTTGTTCATATGTAGAAATGCTATTGATTTATGTGGGTTTATTTTAAATCTGGCTAATTTGTTGAATTTGTTAATTGTCTCAAATAGCTTTTAGATGTTTTTTTCCTCAGATTTTCTAAGTATACCATCATATTATCTGCTAAGAGTGAAAACTTGACCTACTTATTGCCAATCTTGATTCCTTCAATTTTTTTCTTTTCTTTTTTATTAAGGCTAACATTTCTAATACTATATTGAATAGTAATGATGAAAATGGGATGCTTTATTTTACCTCTGATCTTATTGGAAATGCTCCTAGTTTATTCTAATTTCATATAATATTTGTTGGGGGTTTTTTTTAGTTTTTTTTTTTGCAAGGCTATGGGGTTAAGTGGCTTGCCCAAAGCCACACAGCTTGGTAATTAGAAATTGTCTGAGGCTGCATTTGAACTCAGGTACTCCTGACTCCAAGAGCCGGTGCTCTATCCACTGTGCCACCTAACCGCCCCTTATTGATGGCTTTTGATAAATAATACTTATTACTTTAAGGAAAACTCTATTTGTTCCTATACTTTCTAATATTTTTAATAGATATGAGTGTTGTATGAGTAAAGCATAATTGTATGGACACTGGATCAGGAGCCAGCAGTGTGGAATTCAAAACACAACTCCAATAATTTATAGCTGTATCATCAGCAAATCCCTTCACTTAAACTCTAGATTTAATGTTTTCATTTTCTGAAAAAGAATAAAAATGCTTGCTCTAGATCTCATTATAAAATTAATTACCATCATCATTATGACTAACATGTTTTATGCACCTTATCTCATATTCAGATGGTAATATGTAAGGAAATCAATGAATGCATATTTTTATCAAATACTTTCTTTAACACAAGAAAGTAAAAAATACTAATATCATGAACCCAACCATAAAATATGTTGTATGTAATAGTCATCATTATTTAAGGCAGTGTTCCTCCAAGGAACTTAATCTTTAGGTGGGAGTGGAAAGTAAGTGAAGAGCTTTTTATTCCTAAACTCATCTGGGAAGTGAAAAGTATGGGTTTGGATACAGAGAAAGGAAAATGCCACCTAAAGAAGTTTCTCCGTTTTATTTGCCACTTGATCTTGGATAAATCATTTAGCACTTGGTGAATGAGCTCATTAATTTGCTAAATGAGGAAATTGACTTCCTTTGCAGATCTAAAGCTTGATTTTTTATGATGCAAACATTCATTCTTATTCTTACCAAAACAAAATTGGTATGGTAGGTTTTAAGGATGATGTCATTTGCAGATACACCTCAGGTTCCATGAACATTTACTTACTTAATTTGTTACATTTTAATTGTTGAAAATAAGAATTCCTTTTCAGACTCATTCAGTTTTCATGAAAACTACAGATCTGTAGACTCCTGTCAATCAGTGCACATGGTTGTTCAGTGTGATAGAAGAGAGTCCTTGACTTTCCACAGGTTGGGAATCTGGTCTGCCAGAAATAGCATTATTTATGGGGTTACCATGAATCCTTGGCTGAGAAACAAAAATGACTGTGCCAACTTTGAGTGTCTACTGTTAATCAGCTCAGTACAAGACAGCAAGGCATTTGTCAGTTAGAAATGTCATTTGCATTTTTAATGATGTATTGGCTGCAACAAATAAGTTATTGTAAAATGGTATTAATCTGACTTTTATACATTTCTTGCAAGTTATCTATTTCACACATTGGTGATATATTATTAAACAAGTTTCCTCAACCTAAGCAAAATAATGATAGAGAGAAAAATCTGGCCAAAGAATGTAGGAGTTAAAATTCCAAAGTATAGAAAGGAAATGATATCTTCCCCAAAAGATAGCAATCTTTTCCAGGAGCCTATGGAAGGAAAATTCATGCTTTTATAATTTTCTGACAGTATACATTTCTTTGAAGAAGCACAGACCATGGATAGAGCTAGTTCTTTCCTTTGTAATAAGATCAAACTGAGCTAAGAATTTTAATCCCATTTTTTCCTTTAGTAAATAAAAAAGGTTTATCTCTCTTCCTCCTCCAAATTCATTTGAGACATTCTGGAATTTCTTCAAAATGTTAGTATTTCAGAGATTATAGAACTGAAAGGAAAATTAGCTTTTATTTAGTTCAATGTCTTCATTTTATATTTGAGAGACATTCAGACAAAGACATTCAAACCTGAAGAGTTAAGCAATTTTCCTCAAGGTCTTGCATGTATAAAATATCCATTCTTCCACATAGACAATCAGTCACCAAATCTACTAAACTCTCTGCTATATTACACTGGTTTAGGTAGGAAATAGAAATAATGATAACACTATAGTACTTTCCATGTGACTGGCATAGGACTTTACTGATATTTTATTTGATACTTATAGCAAACCTGGGAGGTGGGTGCTATTATTTTCCATATTTTATGGTTAAGAATACTGAGACAAATAAAATTTAAGTAATATACTTAGGTTGACACAGTCAAGAGTCTGAGGTTAGTTCTGAAATCATCTTCCTGACTCTGGGGGTTGAGCTTATCTAGATGCCTATAAAATATGTAAAATAACCAAAATAAACCAATGCAAAATCAAAAAACAAAAAAAAGCAAAAGCAAAAATTGTCCTCCAAAGGGAAAGAAAACAAAAAATAAGCAAAAACTAGCCTTTTGATCCTTACAAGATCCTGGCTACAGGATAAGGGAGGCAGGAAAGAGGTTTTTGCAAGTGTTTACTATTTTATAAATAGGATATGTCTGATCAAAAGGTCACTTATAGGTATAACTATTTCACAGATTGCCAAGTACAAAATCTTCACTTATGTTTATGGTATCATGTAGTTTATAGCTCATCGTATTTTTACCCAAGAATTTTGGAAAAATATCTTCTGGATAGCATAGAAGGCTGGCAAAAACTGCTGGTTTGAAAATCCAACCCTTAGGGATGCTAGGTGATGCAGTCGATAGAGTACTGGCCCTGGAGTCAAGAGTACCTAAGTTCAAATCTGGCCTCAGACACTTAATAATTACCTAGCTGTGTGGCCTTGGGCAAGCCACTTAACCCCATTGCCTTGCAAAAATCTAAAAAAAAAAAAAGAAAAGAAAGGAAAATCCAACCTTTACCATAGTACACAGATAGGCTTTATTGAGAAAAAGCAACTTAAACCTCAAAAACAATGCTCTTATTCGAGTAGCTCCTGTCAGTGAAAAACTTCCAACATCAATATCATTTTGGTGTCTTATTGTCATCTGGACTTACTGGATACTTAATAATAGTTTCTTCCTTCCCTTCCCCTGTCCCCTAACCCTTACCGCTATCTGGGAGTGGGAAAAAAGTAGGATTTATTTCTGCTTTCCTTTCCTTTCTTGCTTTGATATCGAAATCATTTTTTCCCATTTCTAGCACCTGGAAACCATGTTGGAAAATGAACACTGATGATTTCAGTGTTGAGTGGTATTAGTCTACCTGTGTTGAGTGTTGTCCTTGTAATACTGACAGTTAAGGAGGTGCAGAATTCTCTTTTGAGGAAATTTATTCCTTTTATTTACAGTTCCTAGCATAGAGTTAAAAGTAGCCTGGCAGAATCTCTTGGGGACTGGTCCTTAACTCTTTGGCTAAGTCCTTTTTCTGATAGTAACTGCAAAACCCTAGATGGATTACTGAACCTCTTGATGTCATTTGAAATTCTCTAAGACTAAAAACTATAGACAAGTTGCCACTCTGCAGCAAGGAAGAAGGTTTACATATTATGAATTCCCATAATAATTGGAATCACAAGTCAAAAAAAAAATCTTGAGTTAACTCTTTTGTCTCTATTCCCTGCATAAAATACAAATGATAGTACTAAATTGATATAGCAATTTAGAGTTTAAAAATGTATTCATGTTATTTCACTGGATCTTTACTTACTGTGGGATAAATTTTTATCACCCCAAGAGTAGAGGAAATGGAAGCCAAAGAGTATTAAGTTTCTTTACCAGAGTCATGCCACTAGTAACTTCCTGAGAAATGATTCAAAACCAAATCTTCATATTTTCAATTCTATTTTATCAACTATGCTATGATAGAAAAGACACTGGAATGAAAATTTCACGATCTAGGACTGAATCTTATTTCTGATATTTATTGCTTATAATTCCCTGTAGAAATCATTTTGCTTCTCTGGGCCTTAATTCACAAGATTAGTGAGAGTCTTGGTCTAAATAATGTTTAAGAAACTTTCCAGTTCTAAATCCTTCAATTCTTTTAGGTTCCCTTCCTAGAGTTCCTTTCTCTCATTGTACCTATATGTGAATTCTCAATACATAGTCTATATCTAACCCTAATGATTAATGACACCAAGGTTTACATCCTTTCTCCTTTTTAGCCTCAGAATCAAGATTCTAGGTTTTTGCTACTTATTAAATTCAACTTCCTGAATCTGTATATTGTAATTCCTGTAGTAGGAAGAAAGCATTCCATCTTATCCTTCTATAACAAATAATTTAGCCATTTCTCTGTCTCTGAGAAGTCTCTTTTATTCTAAATTATGGATAATTTACTTTATGAAGTGTTCTCTGAACTTTCAAGTCAAAAAATCTTTCCCTTTTCACATCCTTTTAGAACTTTGTCCAGACTCTTCATCTTCCCCTTCATCATCAATTATTCTTTTCTCATATTCTGCTTTTTATTACATTTATTTTTAAATTTCCAAAACTTTCTTCTAGCATCTAAATTTCACGAGCATAAGGAACACATTGTTTTCATCTCTGTGTTCCCAGAACATTGGATAATGTATTATATTTAATACATGTGTAGGTGGGTACTAGGGAAAAAAATGGACAGGTAGGTTGGGATCAGTATGTGAATGCATTTGAAAGTTCTATGTTTTTGATTTTACTGTAAAAAGAATGAGAGTTCCTCAGTCCCACACAATACATTCTCAAGAAATAAAAATGACCCTCAAAATATTATAGGTGTCTAAACATTTCGATAAATAATTATTTTCATACTTAGAATTAACTGGCATCTTCCCTCACTTTTGATTTAGTAATCAAACAATCCAATAGAATTTAAGCTTCAGAGAAAGAACAGTTTTGTCATTGTCTTTGTATCCTTAGTGGCTAGAACAGTGCTTCCTCATAATAAATGTTTAAAGAATGCTTATTGGATGAAAGAAAAAATGATGGAATAATTGTGGAAAGTACAAATTTGCCAATTTGCTTTGTTATAGCAAGGGCTTTTCTTGAAAGGAATGGAGAAGCAGAGATTTTTTTTATTTGTTTTTTTTAACAAATCTGGATGAGATCTGACATAGACAGTCCCACACTGGTATTTATGTGACATAGGTTCGAGTTCAGATACCAATTATCTATATTACTGTAGAGAATAAATTTCATCTCTCTGAATCTAAATTAGTTTTGTGCTAAAATGGGAATGATAATGGACTTTACTGTTATTGTTCTTGTTATTGTTCAAGTCATTTTCAAGTAATGTCCAACATTTCTTGACCTCATCAGGGGGTTTCTTTGCAGAGATACTGGGGTAATATATTATTTTCTTTTCCAATTCGTTTTATAGATGTATGAACTGAGGCAAACAAGTGATTTCCTGTGTTCTCACAGCACTACTTACCTTTTCATGAAGAAAGTGTGTATTATTCTTAAATTGCTACAGAAATATCCTCTTATGTAAGTTGACAATGCTTTGCTCTTGTTGCAGTTTTGTAATCTTAGGCTAGGAAACAACATGATGCATGTTACACTAGGATCCATTTCATATTTGGCTTTAAATAGTGGCTTTTGAAGTTTCTTATAAGTCTCAAATGAAGTGATTTTATGACATTTTAGTTATCTTTATTATGCATCATGATACTCTATTTCTTTATAAATCCATTTTAGAAAAATGGCAAACAAGTTGCAAAATCTTGCCTAGTTATCTAATGCTCAAAATAAAGGAAAGAAAAAAATCAAGACATGATTAAGAAACAGTATTCTCTTGAGTTATATAGTCCAAGAATCTTTATAATTATTCTTTGAGGCATATTTCACAGGTTTAACCACATGAAATATCTAAGTGATGCTATTTGGAAAAGCAATAAATCCAAGAATAGCAATAAAATATAATGACACAATTTCTCCTTGACATAATTGATTTTGGTTGGTACATTAAACTGATTTGTAACAAGTTCAGACCTTATAGTTCTGAAATGTTTACATGATAAAATTTTGATAAACAGAATTTTCTCTACAGGATATTATCTCTTTTGTGATTATGGCTAAATTTTTAGCTACATGATGGATGAGTCAAAATGGTTTGTTAGCATGACAGCTACTTTGACAATTCAAATATCTGTGATTTCATCAATCTCTGCATGGCTTCTGCCAAAGTTATTTACTACCTTAGTATAGCATATGACTGACTAGTTAATGAAAAGTCTTTTCAAATATGTTATGTAGGCCGTTGGGCAAAAATAAGGAAGTTTAAACAAGGAAAATAAAACTCATAATCCTGTTCAACTTGGTAGGTAGGGTCTTTCGGATCTTTTATTTTACTAATGTAAGCTTTAAAAACTTCATGTCACCTCACTGTTATGAGAAAGTACAGAGCTGTGCAGAAATGGGAAGGCTATGACATTTGGTGCCAGGGGAACAGGATTCAAATTCTTGACTCTGCAGTGTGATCTGAAACTCATTAACCACACAAGACTTCATTTTCCTTCCAGGTAAGGAATCCACATTGAAATGGATTACTTCAAAAATCCCTTCAACTCTATATTTTATGATTCTACACAAACACACACACACACACACACACACACACACACACACACAAACAAAGTCAGTCCAATGCAATGATAATAATACAGAATAATCTGCATATTTTGTCATCTATGATGCCTGGTTCTTTTGTAGTCACTTTAAGATATTCCCCTTTCTGTCTCTCTAAACATAAATATGCATATTTGTATGTGTATACATATATATGTGAATGGTCATACAAATATAATTAGAGGTTACATTTTTTCTTAACTTTATACCTCTTAGTGTGCTTGGTTTTCCACAACACTCAGTCTTCTGAATAAGACATTTGCTAATCACCCTAGCTTCTCCTCTGAGATTACCTTCTATACATTTTATACAAATGTTATTTGCTTCTTTTTACTTATATATTGGTCATACAAAAGAATTTAACATTTTTGAGATCAGGGACTGTTTTGTCTGATAAGTGCTTAATAAATGGTATTTATTGATTAAATTGAAAGGAAGGGGATATTTTAAAGATTCTTTCAATGAACTATTTTTTTTCGGAGATGAAGTCAATCATCTGTACTTAGGCTTTGGATTGATAAATTTCTAAAAGATGATGTTTAACTTATCCCTTTATGTTTAACTGTATAGTTAGTAGTCACATGGATTTGTGTGGGATAACAGAAGTTCATCCTTGCCTAGGGTCATGATTTCTTATGAGATAAAAGATGAGTTATAAGGATTGCAAAGAACAGAAGTTGAATAGAAATCTATACAAGGACAATCAAGGACAATATGAGGCTCTGACAGAAGGCTAGAAAGGAAGTAACTCATATTGACTTGTTTAAAAAATTATGATAAGGGGGCGGCTAGATGGCATAGTGAATAAGGCATCGGCCTTGGAGTCAGGAGTACCTGGGTTCAAATCTGGTCTCAGACACTTAATAATTACCTAGCTGTGTGGCCTTGGGCAAGCCACTTAACCCCATTTGCCTTGCAAAAACCTAAAAAAAATTATGATAACACAACACAAATATGGACTCCCTAGATACTTATGAGATGTAATCAGGTAAAATTACTAAGTTTCATTAAATCTTATATATATAATTTGATGTATTAATTTTGAAAATTAATTCACTATGCATGAATACATAGACATTTTAATATTTTTCTTATAAATTAAGCTTATGCATAGAAAGAGGATAAATTACTTCAAAAAATTGTGAGAGAGGATAATGAAAGCACTAGATGGCATGATGTATTGCAAATACAGTAGGCGTATATCATAATGGACTTGGATGTCTAATGCTTATCATCAAGGTGCAAAGAGTTTCTGCTGGTAAAATCTGTTGTGTTCTTATTTTTTCATTTTTCAGCTTCTGAATTTCTCCACCATTTTCATCAAACTAATCTTGATGTTTGCATGTATTCTGACTCAAATGTGTCAAAGTGTTGTGCACCAAATCTCTAAAAGATCCCCAGTCCTCTTCTCCACTATTGTCAACTACATACGAGTTCAAACTTCCCTCCAAGGTAGCAACAAATTGTTTTGACTTGGAGAATGTTTCAATTATAACATTGTCATCTTGCTTTGGGACTGCAGCTTATATTGAATACAATATTTAGCATGAGGGTAAATTCACAATATTTTATTGTGTTTAGGCAATTGAAGGACAAAAGTTGGTGATAAGAAAGTCAGGAGAAGCACAATTCTTTAGTCGTAAGTAATCATTGCTTTTGCTGTTCCTGACTCCATTTCTCCCAAAGATTCTCTGTCATGTTTGGTATTCAATCCAAAATTTTGTTTTAAAGTCACCTATAATTAAACATTTATTCACTTTTGACACATTGATGATTAGAGTCTCCAGATCTTCATAAAATTTTTGTTGACCTTATGAGGGCTCATCATGGTAGGAACATACACATATATTATGGTCAGGCAGTGCTTTCTTATAAGTGGACATCTCATGGTCATGAGTCTGTCATTTACTCCTTTTTACAGGCATATAAGCTGCTTAACGACATAAATTTTAATTGCAAAACCTTCAACAGCTTCAGGGTTCTCTCTTTACTGTGGCTACTCTATACAAATATGTATCCAGTTCTTAATTTAATAAACTGCTCTTCATTTGCCAGTCTTATTTCACTCAGGACTTGTATTTGTATGAGATACCTGCTGAGTGCTCTGACATTAAGAACTATTTGTCTTTCAGGTCTACTAGATCCATAGTATCCATAAGTGTGCATACATTCCAAGTACTCATAGTAAATGGAGTAATCTTTGCCAAAGTTTTGTACCGATTTTTTGTGTTTCAACTGCAGGTTGAAGTTTCATCTTGCATCCATAAACAGACCAAGGTACAATGAATATAGTGATGTTGTTTATTCTTCACTTTTCAAAGAAAATCATGGCATCAGGGAGCTGATGCTTTGACATGCGCATGAATTGGATTTGAATGAGGGTGATGCTATGCCAAGTCCAGTAACTAGATATGAATCAGGATGCCTGGAGACAGTCTTTGATGTAAGGCAAACAAGATTAAATGAGTTGCTCAAGATCAGACAACTAAGAAGTGTCTGACACTGGATTTAAAGCCAGATCCTCCTGACTTCAGGGACATTGCTCTGTGCACTGCTCTCTCTAGCTATTCCAGATAATGTAGAAAGATGCACATGAAAATAATACACATGCCAAGGGATATCAACCCTTGGTTACTGAGAATTTTTTTCTCCCTTTGTGAACTCCTCATGATAATCTCCTTGGGGCAGTTTGTTTTTGGTACTATTCAGTGGATTGGATCCTATTTATAAATCACAGCCAGTCACTTTTTTCTGTCCCTCAGATTCATGATCTCTGAGGCTGACTGTCATCAATGCTCTGAATTTTCTCCCATCAACAATGGATATTGCTTTCAGCCTCTGCTGTTCTAGTAAGCTTTTACACTTTGTGATGGACTCTACTACTTACTTTAATTTTTTTTTTATTTAAAGACCTTTCAAAGATCACAAGTTTTTCATTGGATCAACTGGCAGGTGAAGAGGGGACAAGAAATAAAGTTCTCTTCAAATTATCCTACAGTTATCAAAGACAATTCTTCTTAGCAGATGCTTACCTCAGCATCTTCAACACTCAATTGATTGGCTCCAAATTAGCTTCTTGATTTTAAAATGTAGCCACAAAGAGTTTTGCTTGCATCACAAAATCAATCACAAGATACTTCATTTGTGATTCATCTATTTTCCTTCAAAATCTCAAATGTCTCATGTTTAACATAATTATAACCCCACCTACACCTCATATGCTTTTGATTGACTGATACAAGATACCAATTCTTCTGCAATTAATGGAAATTTTGGTTATACTTATATATTTGTACAAGAGCACTGAAACAGAAAATTACTGCTCTTCCCTTTGTAATGTGATAAAACTGAGCTGAGAACCAGAGAAATAAAGGGTTTTTTTGGCCTAAAATCAGACAATGTAGAATTACTAGACATGTATTTTTCTATAATCTAACTTAAATTAATACACTTGAAAATTTTAATATTTCCAATGAGGAACCTTCCGATGATGTGTTCAACTCACAAGTTTTACATATCTTCAAATGTCTCTCATAGTCACTTTCACTTCCTTAAAGCAACTGATGAATATGAACAATAATTAAAAATTTCACATTTTTTAAGTACTGTCCTCAAAATATTCTCCTTGATGTAGAAAAAGCAATCATTTCTCCTTTTTGGAGGGTAGGATTTATTCTCTTTTTTTGAAATACCTGAAATACTTTTATTCATAGAGTGTATATAATGTATTAAACTTAATTTATCTCTTTTAATTGATATTTTGTTTTACCAAATACATGTTATGAAAATTTTTCCAATATTTATCTGTACGCATTTGTTTATTTTTAAGTTACAAAATTTCCTTCTACTCTCACACCTCCCTCCCCTCAGCAGTGAAAAGTCAGGTTAATATTATACGTAAATATTTTGGATTAACATATTTATAGATTAGTCATTTTTGATGTGAGGAATTAGGAATAAGGGAAAGAGTTACATAAGAAATAATTTTTATAAAGTGTTCATCAGATTATGAAGGATTTTTTGATGGTTTGTTTTGTTTTTCTTCCTCTTGGTGGGGGGCAAGGGATGAGATTGTCTATAGCCTGTCTAATATGGTTATCCTAGCTCTACATAATTTTTCTATCTCTAATATTTTATTTTCTTCTCAGAGTCATGATACCTCTCCCAAAACATTCAATTTCCATCAATGTATAGTGTGGAAACAATGTAAAGATTGTCAGACTGCTTTCTGTGGGGGGTTTGGGGGGAAAGGAAGGGAAGGTGGTGGAAAAATTGTAACATTCAAAACCTTACAGAATATGATAGGTAGAAACTACAATTGTATATCATTGGAAAATAAATAAAAATATTAATTAAAAAAAGAAAAAAAGAAAAATTGACCAAAGAAATCAATTTCATTAAAAGTAAAAATAACCTACTGGAAAAAGAAACACAAAAGCTAATTGAAGAAAACAAAACTGCAAAAATTAGAATTGAACAATGAATCTACAAGACTACAAGTTTCTATCAAACAAAATAAAAAGGCTGAAAAAACTGAAGAAAATGTAAAGTACTTTTATGCTAAAATGTATGACCTGGAAAATAGATCCAGAAGAGACAATCATTGGACTACAAGCAAGCCTGGATCAAAAAAAAAAAAGAACCTGGAAATATGATGCAGGATATTATAAAGGAAAACTGTTCAAACCTACTAGGATAAGAAAATAATATAACCACTGAAAAAATCAACAGAATGCATCCAGAAACAGATCTCAGGATCAAAACTCCAATGACTCTTACTGCCAAATTCTCAAATAAAGGAGAGAATATTGCAAGCAGTAAAAAGAAAACAATTCAAAAACAAAGGAAACACAATCAGAGTCATGCAAGACCTATTGGCCTCAACATTGAAGGATAAGAAGCCCTGGAATAACATATAATCAGAGAGCAAAGGACTGAAGATTACAACCCAGAATGTACTACCATGAAAAATGCAACATATACTGTCAGAGAAAAAGATAGATATTCAACAAAATAGAAATTGCATCCATCAGAGTTGATCAACTCACAATTTTGTGTAACACCTTTTCAAGTAGGAATGATCATCTAGAATTTTTAATCATGCTAAGAATTGGACACAAAAAGTGTGCTTCTATGGAGCGATAATGGTTCAAACATAGAAAAATTTTGGGGATGCAAGGAAGTCAGGTAGTCTGATTAGCAGATATAAGGATTAAAAAAGCGGATACACCAAGAAAGGCTGGTGATATGTTCTACTTTTTGAGTGACTTAGTACATTTCTCATCTTTTAAATATCAGGTAGCAAAAATTCTTCCCAAAGTTCTCCAATTTTGAAAGGATTTTATACAATTCATTGATTGGATTGGATTTCTGAAAGGTCTCCACATTTAAATTATGGATCAGTGCAGAAGGAAAAATGAGGCATGGCAGAATACAAGTTCTTGTTTGTGATGAGATATCAGGTAGCCAGATTGTTAAAGGTAGAGATGAGATACCACATGTTCCTGACAGAATGTTCTAAGATTTATATCTTAAATCCTACCCCCTGAAGGATGGAATGGTTGATAGAATCTGATGCTAAGTGAGGGGAGTAGAACAAAGAGGACAATGTACACATGAACAATAACATTTTGAGATGATCAACCTTGATGGAAGCAGCTCCTTTGAGCAGTTCAGAGAGCTAGGATAACCTTGGTCTTTGTTCAAACTCCACAGTTCTTTCTCTGAATACAGATCGTATTCTCCATCTCAGACAGTCCCAACTTGTCCCTGATTGTGGCACTGATGGAATGAGCAAGTCCATTAAAGTTGATCATCACCCCCATGCTGCTATTAGGGTGTACAATGTGTTTTTGGTTCTTCTCATTTCGCTCAGCATCAATTCATACAAGTCTTTCAAGGCTTGAAATCCCTGAATGAAATCCCATCTCTCTTTGTTTCTAATAGAACAATAGTGTTCCATAACATACAGATGCCACAATTTGTTTAGCCATTCCCGAATTGATGGCTGATTTCCAATTCTTTGCTACCACAAACAAGGCTGTTATGAATATTTTCACATAAGTGACTTGTTTACCCTTTTGCATGATCTCTTCAGGGTAGAGACCCAGTAGTGGTATTATTGGATCAAAAGGAATGCACATTTTTATGGACTTTTGGGTGTGATTACAAATTGCTCTCCAGGAAGGTTGGATGAGTTCACAACTCCACCAACAATATATTAGTGTCCAAGATTTCCCACATCTATTCCAACATTGAACACTACTGTCCTTTCTGGTCATGTTGACCAATCTGACAACTGTGAGATGGTACCTCAGAGCTGCTTTAATCAGTTATGATTTAGAGCATTTTTATAGGATTATGGATAGATTTGATTTCCTCATCAGTACATTGCCTTTACATATCCTTTGTTTAATCAGTTTTTCAAAATTTTCCTGTATTACTTTCATTTCTTCTTTCTCTCTTCTTTCTTTTTAAGCTGTTCAATGAGCTTTTTTGGATTTGAGTACAATTTATAGACTATTGTGATATTTCCTCTGTGAGTAATTTTTCAGTGATTTCTTCTTCAGACATGGAATTGTTATCATCTTTGTAAAGTAGTTTTCTATAGTGAGTGTTCTTTTAGCTTTTCTGCTTATCTTTGTTGTTTTAACTCTGTTCCTGGGATATAGGGAATATAGATCCAAGTTTGATATTTTTGAGGGGGAGGTCTGGAGTCTGATCCCTGGCTTGTCATTGAACAAGATGTTCCCTATGCAATCCGGGTCTTCCTTTGCAGAGGTTTGTTTCCTCCTTTATGTCCAAGTTCTGACTTAAGAGAGGATTGTTCCCAAGTCAGTCCCATCTTTTACTCCTCTGTTCCCAGGGTTCAGACTTTGTTTGGGATTGGGATCCTCCCTGCTGGCTTGGTATCTAGCTGCTTGGACCTCTATTGTTGTCAAGCTGTCTGGATCTGGATTGCAATGTGGCTAAGAGCTTCCTGCTAGCTTTCCCACTCTCCCGTCTCCTGGACTTTACTTCCCCTTTACCATCCCCCCAATAGACAGACCTTCACTGAAAATCCTCAGTGATGTCTACCACTGAAAACTTCTTTGAATATTCCCTTTTTCTTGGTGAGATCTGTAGCTTGAATGTCAGAATAGAGGTTTCATGTATCTTTGTAAGGGGTAAACTCCAGGGGCATATTAGCTTCACACTGCTCTCTTGGTTCCACCCCAAAAGTCCTAGAGGCAACTTCCATCAACAAATCAGAGAGCTAAAACAACTCTGGGCGATATGCTATGTACAACACCATCCACAAACAAAAACATGGAAAACAGCCAAAAAGCCCCCTACAGAATCTAAATTGATGCTATGTTTTCTTTTTAAAAACTACTCTTTTGTTTTTCCTTCCCATCTTATGGTTTTCTTTTTTTCCCCTTAACTCAAATTCTTCATACACCAAATGACTAATATGCAAACATGTTAAACACAAATATACATGCATAACTTTTACCAGACTGTTCATTGCTGAGGGTGGGAAATGGGATGGGTGGATGGTAGAAAATTGTATAAATATAATAATATGTATTTATATAATATAAAATATAATAATATATATTTTATAAATATAAATTTGTTATATATAAAAATATAATATATATAATATAATAACATATATCAATATAATATATAATATAATAAATATGGAAGTGGATGAATTTTGAAAAAATTTCATTGCATATAATTGGAAAAATAAAATTTAAAATAAAAAGGCATTACAGGAGGCAGATCCAAGATGACAGAGCTAAGGCAAGGAGTAGGTCAAGCTCTCTCCTCAAACCATTCCAAATACCTTGAAATAGGGACTCTAACCAAATTCTAGAGTGGTAGAACACACAAAAAAAAGAATGAATGAAGCAATCTTCAGACCCAATACAACTTGGAAAATCAGTGGGAAGGGTCTACTGTACCAGGGTGAGAGAGGAGTGCAATGTTGCCTGAGCCACCCTGGTGAAGATGGACCCTATCAACCAGGAGCAGGAAGCAGATACAACTGGGTCAGTAGCAACTGTGATGGTTTCCATACCTCTCTGTCCAGGAATTACTAAGGACCACTTGGAAGATTAGCAGGAAGACTCTGCCCTATGAGACTGAGATCAGAGCACAGTTCAGTTCAGGGCTCAGCAGTGCAGACCCAACCCTCAAGACCAGGAGCTGACCACAGGAGCCTGGATCAGCAGCAGTAGCAGAGCCCTCAGAATGTAGGGTTGTTGGAAGGAGAATAGAGGTGTCTCTTTTTATCACTGAAGCAGGACTCTATTCCTTTGCCCATACTCAGATCTGGGGCCCCAGTTCCATGAAGAAGAGCTGAAGCAAACCAGGATATTGCAGGGATCCTCCTCACAGTTCCAGTACAGAAAGGACACCACTGTTCTTGTGGACAACCACAGATCAGAGCATAGGCAAGGAGAATTATCATTAGAGGTACCTAGAAGTATCTAAGAAAACAACTGCAAAAACCCTCAAAAGGTTAGAACAATGTGTCTTCCATCCTAGAAGCAGAACCTCACCTTATTAAAGAGTTTAAATCAAGTCATAGGTTGGGGAAATGAGTCAGTAATAGAAGAAAAGCAATCCTACTATGAACAATTACTATGGAAGATTAAAATACACACACAGAAGAAGATAGCAAAGTCAAAGTTTCTACATCCAGAGTTACCAAGAAAAATATGATTTGGGCTCAGACTATGGAAGAGGTCAAAAAGGATGTTGAAATTCAAGTAGGGGAGGTAGAGGAAAAATTTGGATGAGAAATGAGAGGTTTGCAGGAAAATCACGAAAATAAAATCAGCATTTTAGTGAAGGAAATACAAAAAATAATGAAGAAAATAATATCTTAAAACACAAACTGGACCAAATGAAAAAAGACATTCAAAAATCCAGAGAGGAATACCTTAAAAAGCAGAACAGGCAAAATGGAAAAGGAGACAAAGAAATTACACTTTAAAAAATAATTCCTTAAGAATGGAGCCAAAGGAAGCTGATGGCTTTGTGAGAAATCAATTTAAAAAACCCAAAAGAATGAAAAAAACTAGAAGAAAATGTTGAAAATAAAAAACATGAAAACAAATGCAGGAGAGATATTTTAAAAAATTGGTCTTTATTCAAAAAAGGTTTGTTTTAATGTATAATCAGGAGTAAATCCACTCTGAAAATTCATCTGATCATTAATCTGTAAACAATCTAAAATTGTATATTGAAGAACTGAAAATTTTTTTAAATGGCTCTTCAATTACAGATATTTTCCAATAGTGCAACTAGGACATTAAAAAGGCTTTTTGGTTAAAAAAATATTGAACTACTTAAAAGCCATGACCAAAAAAACAAGCCTAGACATCATTCTTCAAGAAATTATTAAGGAAAACTGCCCTGATGTTCTAAAAGTAGAAAATAAAAATTGAAAAAATCCACTGAACACATCCTGAGATTACAAAATGAAAATGCCAAGGAGTATTGTTGCCAAACTCCATATTTATCAGACCAAAGGAGAAAATCTTGCTAATAGTCATAAAGAAGAATTAAAATACTATGAAGCTATAGTCAGATTACACAGGATCTGACTGCATCAATATTCAAGGTCTGAAGGACATGGAGTGTTATATTCTGGAGGGTAAGGGAGTCTTCTCTTTCAGGGAAACAAATGTATATTTAACAAAATAGGCTACTTTCAACCTTTCCTGATGAAAAGACCATAAATGAAGACAAAGTTTGATCTTCAAAAAGGAGATTTAAGAGCCACATTAAAAGATAAACAGGCAAAAAGAGACTGCTATTTGATGAGAGTAAACTAGTTACACCATTACCTTGAAAGAAGATTTGTCAAAACTCTTGAGAATTGTAACTCTATTAGGGAGCATATATTTAGGATGAAGGTAAAGACATCCATGGAATATCCATGACATTGACTTATTTAAAAAAAAATTAAAAAGTTATGAGAGGCAACAAAGAGATGGGAACAGGGAGAGTTAGAATGGGGCAAATAATTTCACATGAAGAGGTACAAAGGACCTATTGCAATAGCAGGAAAGAAGGGGGTATAGGAACCTCCTGAATCTTTCCATCAGATTTGGCTCAAAAAGGCATAAGCACACACTCATTTGGGTTTAGAAATTTATCTTCCCTTTCAGGTATTAGTAGAGGAAAAGAGGGGGGAAGGGAAAGAGGTTGATAGAAGGGAGAGAAGGAAGGGGAAAAGGGAAATGGGAAAAAGAAG
This sequence comes from Macrotis lagotis, assembly GCF_037893015.1. Classification (NCBI taxonomy): domain Eukaryota; kingdom Metazoa; phylum Chordata; class Mammalia; order Peramelemorphia; family Peramelidae; genus Macrotis; species Macrotis lagotis. The sequence continues at coordinate 77,254,583 of NC_133658.1, read as the reverse complement.
GGAGTGTCTGATAGAATGGGGTAATATTGAGGGACTTAGTATTCAGAAGCAAAGCACTGGGGAGGAGGGATAAAGACTGAACAAATGACTGAACAAATTGTGATATATGAATGTGATAGAATGCTATACTATAAAAAAATCCTAAGGGACTGAATTTCAGAATAGGATGAAAAGACTTTCATGAATTGATGTTGAGTGAAGTGAGCAAAATCAGAAGAACATTGTACACTCTAACAGCAACTGATGATCAACTATGAACTTGTCATTTCCACAGTACAATAATTAGACAATATTGGGAGACTTGTGATGGAGAATACCATACATATGTGGAGATGGATCTGTGGAGCTTACATGCAGACCAAAGTTTTCTATAGTTAATTTTTTTAAAATATTGTTTTATGAATTATGAAATGTTTTTTCTTTAAATTTTTTCTTCCATTTGGATGTGATTTTTCTTTCACAACATGACTGATACAAATCTATATTTAATATGATTTTAGATATAGAGACTATATTACATTGCTTTCTGTCGGGGGGAGGAAGGAGGAAAAAAGGGAGAATGAAAAATATTTTTAAAAAAGATTGTTATAAACTACCATTACATGTAGTTGGGAAAATAAACAAACAAAGAGATCCCAAAAGAAAAACGGCCAAGAATATCATAGCCAAATTTCAGAGCTCTCAAGTCAAGGAGAAAATATTGCAAGATTCCAGAAAGAAGCAATTCAATTATCATGGAGTCAAAGTGAGAATAACACAAGATTTAGGAGGTTCTAGATTAAGGGATGTTAGGATTTAGTTTATGATATTCCAGAAGGCAAAAGAGCCTGGATTACAACCAAGAATGAATAACACAGAAAATATACTCTTTCAGGGAAAAGATGGACGTTCAATGAAAGAGAAAACTGTCTACATTTCCTGATGAAGCAACCAAAGATGATAAAGAAATTAGATCTTCATATGAGACTCAAGTGAAGCCTTTTAAAAACTTTATTTATTTTCATCCATATGTACATGCAGATTTCCAAATTACAAAATTTCCCTCCACCTTCCCTTCCCGATCCCTCCCCTCAGCAGGGAACAGTTAGGTTAATATTTTACATACATATTTAGTTAAACATGTTTACAAATTATTAATTTTTAGCATTTAAGATTAAAGGAAAAAGATACATAGAGTTAATTTTATAAAGTGTTCATTAGATTCTGAAGGGTTGCTTGTGTGTGTGTGTGTGTGTGTGTGTGTGTTTTGTTTGTTTTGCTTTCCTTCCTCTAGTTGGGGATAATACAGTCCATAACCAGTCAAATACAGTTGTGCTAGCTCTGTGTACTGCTGAGAAGAGCTGCTTCCATCCAGGTATCAACGTTGTCCATCTTACAATGTTGTTGTTGATGTGTACATTGCTCTCTTGGTTCTACTCCCTTTGCTCAGCATCAGATCCCATAAATCATTCCATGCTTCTCTAGACTCTGACCATTTATGGTTTCTTATACAACAGTAATATTCCATAGTATTCATGTACCATATCTTGCCACCCATTCTTCAGTTGATGGGCATCCCTTCAACTTCCAATTCTTTACCACTAAAAAAAGAGCTACTATGAATATTTTGGAGTATGTAGGACTTTTCCTGTTTTTTAAATATTTGTTTTCTGAATATAAACCTAGAATTGGAATTGCTAGGTCAAAAGGTATGAACAATTTTTTTCTTTTGTTCTTTGGACATCATTCCATATTCTCCAGAAAGGTTGAATCGGTTCACAACTCCTCAAGTGAAAATTAAGAGTAAATCAAAAAAAGGGAAATTATAAGGGACTTGATGTTAAAATTATATTCCCAAATGGGAAGATGATACAGATAACTCATATGAGTTTTCACATTTATTTGGGTTAATAGAAGAAGTATGTATATATATATATATATATATATATATATATATATATACACACACACACACACACATAAGGCACAGGTAGGAATTGAATTTGAATGGATGATACACTAAAAAGATGGAGTTAATGGATGAGAGAGGAATGTAATGAGAGAAAGGGAAAGATGGAGGTGGAATGATAAGTTAATTCACACAAAAGATAAGAAAAATATTTTTCAGTGGAGTGAAAGATGGCGGAAGTTCAGAAGGAGTGAGTGAGCCCTACTCTTACCAAAACTGACTTAGAGAGGAAATTACATGCATAATCAATTGAGTATAGACATCTATCCTATACTAGAGTTAAATAAGAGAGGAAAAGGATTGGAGAAAGGGGGCAGAGGGTCTGTGAAAGAAGGAAGTGAAGATTGTGGAAAGGGGAAGTGTTTTGAGAAAAGAATGGAGGGTGGAGGAACTGGATGAGGGAAATAGAATTAGCAGTAGCAACTGGGGGGAAAATATTTAAACAAATTTCTCTGACAAAGACTTCAGTTCTCAAACATAGAGATCTGAGTCAAATTTGTAATAAATAATACTCATTCCCAGGGGCGGCTAGGTGGAGCAATAGATAGAGCACTGGCCCTGGGGTCAGGAGTACCTGAGTTCAAATCTGACCTCAGACACTTAATAATTACCTAGCTGTGTGGCCTTGGGCAAGCCACTTAACCCCATTGCCTTGCAAAAAAAAAAAAAAAAACCTAAAAAAAATAATACCCATTCCCCAATTGATTAATATCCAAAAGATATAAAAAGTTTTCATATGAGTTTATGAATGTTATCTATTAAAATTTTTATTAAAAAGATTTCCTACATATCAACAGGTGAAATGCAGACTGGAACAATTCTAAGGTACTATCTTATACCTATTAGATTTGCTAATAGGATAGAAAAGAAAATGACAAATGTTGGAGGGGAGGTGGGTACAATAAGACATGAATGCATTGTTGGAGGAACTGTGAAAGTATTCAACAATTTTATAGTGTTTTCAAACTATGTTCAAAGGACTATAAAACCATGTCTGCCATTTGACTTAGCAATGCCACTAGCAAGTCTATGTTCCAGGAGAAATGAAAAACAGGAAGGAAAAAGGAACTATATGTATAAGCATAATTATAAAAGTTCTTTTCTGTTGGCAAGGAATTGGAAATTGAAGGAATGCCTATCATTTGGGGAATGACTGAATAAACTATGGCATGTAATTAATATTAAATGCTATTCTGTTTTAAGAAATGATGAACAAGATACCTTTGGTAAAAAACAAAGAAAAAGAAAAAAATTGAAAAAGGAAACAATACTTGCATGAACAGATGCAATGGAAAATGTACTATATACAAAGTATCAGCAATGTTATGGGATGTTCTGAATAACTTACTTTTTATCAGCAATGCTGTGACAAAAGAAGGGCAACCAGGTTTGCAGTGGATAGAGCACTGGCTTTGAAATCAGGAGGAGTGGAGTTTGAATCCAGCCTCAGATATTTGACTTTTACTAGTTGTCTGACTTTGGAAAAGTCACTTAACCCTGATTGCCTCGCATCCAGTGCAATCTCCAGTCTTCCTAATTGATATCTGGCCGCTGGACCCAGATGGCTTTGGAGGAAAAAATAAGGCTGGTGAAAACATAGCACCCCCTCATTCAAACCCGATCCATTTGCTTATAATGGTATCACCTCCTCTGTTGTCATGGTCTTCTTTGAAAATGAAGGACAAATATCCTTATAGCATCGACCTAAGTGAAATCTAAAGGACTTATGAAAAAGAAAGCTGGGGCGGTTAGGTGGCATAGTGGATAAAGCACCAGCCTTGGAGTCAGGAGTACCTGGGTTCAAATCCGGTCTCAGACACTTAAGAATTACCTAGCTGTGTGACATTTGGCCAAGCCACTTAACCCCATTTGCCTTGCAAAAAAAAAAAAAACCTAAAGAAGAAAAAGAAAAAGAAAAAGAAAGCTATTCATCCCCAAAACAGAGCTGATTAGATCTGAAGATAGATTGAAGTATACATATTTGTCTTGCTTTATTTTTCCTGAGATTTCTTTTCTTTCCTTTTTTTTTCTTTTCTTGTTTTAGAGGAAGGCTTTGTTTTTCTTTTACAACATGACTATTGTGGGAATGTTTTTCCTGATTACACATCTTTTAACATATGTCAAATAAATTGCTTTCTCAATGAGGGTGATTGGAGTGTGAGGGAGAGAATTCAAAACTCAAAGTTTAAAAGGTCAATGTTGAAACTTGTTTTTACATGTAACAGGGGAAAATGAAACTAAATAAAATAACTTACAAAAAAAGAAAAGGCATTACAATCTGTTATACTATGATCCCACTCCAAATACCTGCTACTTTTAATTATTGATTAAAACCTAGGTAGCATCTCCCTTTTTGAATTTCCACACACTGTTTACTCATATCCAGGGATGTTATTCTTTCCACATCCATATATTTCTCTAGTAATAGTTGAGTGGTACAGGGTTGGAGTCAATAAGACCTTAGTTACTGTCTGAAACTATTTGTGTGACACTAGAGAAATCATTTAAAGGCAAATGTAGGTTTCTCATCTATAAAAATGGAGATGGATCGTATCTATCTCATAGGGGTAACATAAATAGCATAGGTAAACCATTTTAACAACTTAAAGTACTATACAAATGCTAGTTATCATCATTATTTATCCTTCCCCAACATTGCTTCCTTCTGAACCTCTGATCTTTGGTAAGTAAATTGTCATTCATATTAGACCTTTTTTTGTCATATTAAACTATTTTGAAAAAAAGTAAATTTAGTGTGCATTGCTTTCTAATGTAAAGAGTTTGGTAAATTTCCTATCTCTATCCAATTGCCCCCTGAAACTAATATTTAATTACTTCTGTGATCTATTTCTGGGCTTTTTGCTTTTTGCTATTCTTATGCCACAATACTGTCCTTTATGCAATGTGTTTTAGTTATACAGCTCTATATGAAACATGATTTCTTTCTGTCCTATGATTCTTATTCCTTGTATAAATTATCTGCTCACATCTGTCTGATGAATTACTGTTTTTTATCAAACTTTTCTTGATTTCCAGATGAAGTAAATCTTTATTTGTATTACTTCCTTCTTTGTTATCTTTATTTTATTTTACCCTGTATCTTATTTAGTGTGCATCCTATTATATTGCAAATTACTTGAGTAAACATAATGTTTTACAAAGATATAGATGTAGATATCTTTCTCTATATGCAGACATATATCCATGCATAGGGATATGCATAAGCATTTTATGCACCAAATACATGTATGATGTGTGCATACACCCAGGTACACAAGGTCATAAATGTACATGTAATCACATACATAACTATACACATATATACTTTCGTTATATGCATACATAAACACATGGGTGAATAAATTTATATATATATATATTATATATATGTTATATTTATATGTATATACTTGTATGTGTATGTATTTTGGAAAGTTCTTACAGGTAAAAAGCTATGCTTCAGGAACCTGAATTTGTCAGCACCATGAATCCAATGTGTGCTTCCTTGTTGTTCAAGGAAATTTTTACTAGTGAATGAATTGTTTTTCTCATGATTTCTACCTAAACCATCCATCCATCCATTATATAGATGTTTGAATCATTATGTGATTGAACTGTTAACTTAATAACATTTATAAGCTATCATTAGTTTTTTTGAGGCTATTAGACATATTACTTGGTATAGTTTATATTATTTTCAAAGCTGCCTTGGAGAAGAAAGTATCCATAACTACTTTCAAATTGGCTGATTAATTATACTCTTATGATAGTATGAGGACCTTTTCATCTTATCTTGTTAGATTAAATTTAGGGAATAGGTCAATTTCAGATTTTATTTTCAGATGAGAAACCAAGATGAGTTCACTAAATATGTGAAACTATAGTTAATGCATAAGTATAAAAGAAATTTCAGTTTAGTTGAAAGGATGTTTGCTAGGTCTTGTGTCAAAAGACTACTGTTCATATTCAAATCTTGTGCTCTGAAGTACAATTTCTTCACCTATAAAGTGGGAATATTGAAACTCAGATCACCTAATGTTATGAGAAATAGGTACAGAAAACTTAAAGTACCAAAAACATTTCAATTTATCATGAATTTTAATTATAGTCAGTAAAAATATTTGTTCAAGCTCTTGCATCCTCATTGATCAATTTGACTTATTGAGAGATCTGTTTGAGTATTCACTAAAGATTTTTTAATCTAAGTTTTTTTTGTCAAGGAAATGGGAATAATAATGCAGATCACACCATTTCCTGGGCATAGAAATATTCTATCTGTCAAGTCCATGGAAAGGGGAGAAATTTATGACCAAACAAGAATTAGAGGACATTATAAATTGCAAAATGAATGATCTTGACTAAATTAAATTAATAATTTTTTACACTAACAAAATCAGTGCTGCCAGAATTATAAGGGAAGCAGAAAGCTGGGAAACAATCTTCACAACTGGGAGGTTTGATAAAGGACTCATTTCTAAAATGTATAGAGAACTGCATCAAATTTATAAGCTTGCAAATCATTCCCCAATTGATAAATGGTCAAAGGATATGAAAAAGAATGTTTTCAAAAGAAGAAATTTGATATATAATCCTATGAAATTTCATACATACTCATATGAAAAAAATGCCCAAATCTTTACTGATTAGAGAAATGCAAATGAAAACAACTCTGAGGTATCATCTCATACCTATCAGATTAGCTAAAATGACAAAAAAGGGAAATGATCAATGTTGGAGAAGTTGTGAGAAAATTTGGACACTTATGTATTGTTCATGGAGTTGTGAGCTGATCAAACCATTCGGGAGAGAAATATGGAATTATGCCCAAAGAGCAATAAAACAATTCATACCCTTTGAACTAGCAATTCTAACTTTAGGCTTATATCCAGACAAAATTATATAAAAAAGGGAAAGTCCAACATGTTCCAAAATATTTATAGCAGATCTTTTGGCAAAGAATTGGAAATTGAGGGACCCATCGATTGGGGAATGGCAAAGCAAGTTATGTCACATACATATTATGGCATACTATTGTTCTATAAATGGCCAGACTCTAGAGAAGCATGGAATGAATTGCAGGTTCTGATACTGAGTGAAGGGAGCAGAATGAAGAGAACAATGTGTATATGATCAATGAAACTGTGAGATAAGGAGCCCTGATGGATGCAGCTGCTCTCAGCAGTTTAGAGAGCTAAGATAACCCAATTAGACCAGCTATGGATAAAGCTATACCCATCCAAAGCAAGAAAAACAAAATCCTTCAGTTTCTGATGAACACTACATTCACTTTTTAGAAAATATCGCTTATGTATTCCTTTCCTTTAATCCTAATTCTTCATGCTAAAAATGACTAATCTGTAAAGATCTTTAACACAATTGTGTATGTACACTATTAACCTGACTGTTCATTGCTGAGGGGAGGGAGGTAGGAAGGGAGGATGGAAGGAAATTTTGTAATTTAAAAATATATGTAGACATATTGATGAATATTGAAAGACTTTCATAACATATATGTGAAAAAATAAAATTTCATAAAGAAAGAAAGAAAAATTGTCTCCTTTTTAGGTGATTACTCAAATTTAAACCTTAAAATAAAATATATATTTTAATTCACATAGTTTCATTTTCAGGAATCAGACATCCAGTCAAAATGCATCATTTAATAGCAATGATACAGTAAATTGGATTGCTTGAACTGAGGAGAAACTAGAGGAAAATTTTGATTTCATTAGTGCAATCAAATATTTATAAGGTAAATTTCTTTTTGTTGTTGTTTTTAGGTTTTTGCAAGGCAGATGGGTTAAGTGACTTGCCCAAGGCCACACAGCTAGGTAATTATTAAGCATCTGAGGCTGGATTTGAACTCAGGTACTCCTGATTCCAGGGCTTCTGCTCTATCCACTGTGCAACCTAGTCACCTCATAAATATAACAGGACCTTTTAACTGTATATATTGCATAGTACATAGATTAGTTTTGGATATTTTCTATTGTGCTTTCAAAATAGTTATGACCTCTCAATGCAGAGTAATTGCTGAGTTAATAATGTTAACAAGAAGGGTCTATATAGAGAATGCTTCCAGATCTATAAACATCATGGTGTGATTAACACTACTCCAATATTTTTACACATTCTACCATCTAGTTAGATGAGAGATAATTGCCTTACTTATAGAGCCAATTTTCAATTTGTGAACAAATAAGATATTTGGCTTGTGTACAATTTAGACTATATCACTACACTAAATTTGATATTTTAATGTATTGAGACCACATTTTATCAATATTACAAAGAAAGAAATATATTCATCTGAAGTTATCAAGAATGTAGAAATGAAAAATCAATCATGCTAAATTATGTTATTGTTCAGTCACTGAAGTCATGTATAACTCTTAGTGACACCATTTGAGATTTTCTTGGCAGTGATACTGGAGGAAGTTCCAATTATTTTTTTCTGGCTCTTTTTCCAGTTAAAGAACTAAAGCAAACACAGTTAAGTGATTTTTCTAGGTTCACACAACTAGTATTATAGGAAGCAAAATTTGAACTTAGGTCTTCCTGACTCCAGGATCTGGACTCTATCCAGTGTATCACATACCTACCCCAATGATAAATTACACAAAATTGCAATTTATTGTGCGAGAGGGAAGAAATTTTTACAAATATTAATTTTTTTGGCTTTTTTATTATTTGAGAACTTTAAATCAGTGTTGCCATACCTTCATTTGTTATTCTCAGTTTGATCCAAAGCAGGAAAAATAACAATCATTTTAAGTTACATAAAAAGTATTGAAAAATCTGTATTGATATTTCAATTTTGATTAAACAAAATGCTTCACACACATGTAAAACCATGAACTTGAATGTGGGAAGCAACAACAATTGTATTCAGAATCAAAAGTCAAAATCTGAAGCTTCTAGTGGACTGTAAGTACCACTAAGACTTTGTAACTTTCAGTCAATAATGCAATAGATAATCAAGACTTTTCAACATTTACTATGAACTAGGCACCATTATCTTGCTAGAAAGTCTGTATACAAAAATAAAAACAAAAAATATCTCTATGCTCAGGTAACATATCAAAGGAGACAGGAACTACAGAGATAATTACAATTATGTGCATTTATTAACACTTAAAATTTTTAGTTTTTATCAAAATTAGTTCAAGTTCTATACTCACATGTGTGTTTTTCTAATATTTCCAGTATTTAGTTTCTACATCTGAATTACCTTTTTTGTTTTGTATACACATGCATATATGTGTGTGTGTGTGTGTGTGTTTATAGGCATATGTAGATATACATTAATAATTAACTATCATATATTGTTCTTTATTATATATAATACTATATGTTCAGAATTATATATCTTTTCTCAAGAAATAACATAAGCATAAAAATATGCATATAGACACAAAGAAATTTCAGAGAGAGATACTAGAATGTAATGGCAGAGTATCTTGGAAGTCAAGCTAAGGGGCCTGCATTTTTAATATACAAACACATACATACAAATATATACACATATTTACATATGACTATATATGTATATATATATGTATAATATGTGGGATTAGAGATTAAGTTAAGTTTTGAATTAAACTAAAAATTGTAAGTGGTGAAATTAAGGAGGTAATGCTTTATCTGCATGGCTAAACTGTTCAAAGACATGAAGACATGAGATTTAATATTGTGTGTCAATAAAGAAAAAGTTCTTTGATTGGAGCAGAGAATTCTAGACAAAGGGATAGATAGAAGATAAATTATGAAGAGTTTTAATTGTGGAATTAAATAATAAATTATATTTGATTCTAGTGGTAATAGGGAGCTACTCTACATTACTGCATTTGGAAGAACCAAGGTTGTACCTGTGCTTTAGGACTTTGTCAGTCATGTGAAAAATAAATTCAAGTCGAGAGAGATGTGAAATTTGATAGAGAGGAAAAATAAGAGGTTATTTCTATATTCTAGGTGAAGGGTAAATGATGCCTAAACTAAGATGTTGGCTGTGGGAATGAAAGACAAAGGTATGAGACATATTGTGAAGGTAGAAACAGCATAGTTTGTTAAATGATTAGATATTCAGAGAGAAAGACATTGAAGAGTATGTTTTGTCTCTGAGGCAATGAACCTAATACTGGAAAGATAATATATTTGGTATAATTATAGTTGATTTTTGAAAAGGGTACATTTTGAGAGAAAAGAATGAGTTATGCTTTGATCATTTTGAGTTTGATTTTAATATAGGTTACCAGAATGAAATCTCAAATAGGCAGTAGCTATTGTTGTATTATAATTAGAGAAAAAGATTAGGGTTAGAGGTGTGTGTGTGTGTGTGTGTGTGTGTGTGTGTGTGTGTGTGTATCTACACAAATGTATATAATGTATGTGTTTATAAATGAAAGCAAAAAAAATCCAAATGTGGATTCAGGAAGAATTATGTCCAATCTCAAATACTTTGAAATTCTGGGTAAGTCACTTAACCTCTGTGTATTTCATTTAATTTAACTGAAAACAAGCAAACAAACAAACAAAATATTGGATTTGAATCTGAAAAACTCCAAATCTCTGAACCTATTTTAGCAATAATATTAATACAATTCCCATACATACATATATATCTATACCTATATCTATATATATATATCTGTATCATATATATATATATACATATATATATATATATATATATATATGTTTTTGTATGTATAAGAGAAATTCATTTAGATGACTGAGTACCATGGAGGTGGTTAATGCATTTGAAATGACATTAATCTCCTAAAGGAGATTACTTTAAGATGTGAAGTATGTTATAAATCAAATGGGAGTTAATATTTCTAGTCTCCTGGCAATAGCTCATCTGAAATATGGAAAATAGTAGCAACAGATCACCTCAAATTACATAGTTGTATAGACAGCAACAATAATATGTGAAGAAAAGAGCAATGATAACTGTAGGCGATACCATTACTAATTCGATCCCTACTACTGAGACAACTAGTATGGTTGCAGCTGCTGCTACTACAACTACTACCACAAGTGCTACCACTATCACCAGACCATTTACTCTTCTTCACATGCAATATTCCATTTCATGCCTTCATCAACAATAATGTGTAAAGAAATTCCTACCTCGGAATTTTTTCATGAGAATTAAAGGGGATAAAATTTGTAATGGGTTTTGTAAATCATCAAGTAATATGTGAATTATAACTTTAGTTTATATATATATATATATATATATATATATATATATATATGTGTGTGTGTGTGTATATATATGTGTGTGTGTGTGTGTGTGTGTGTGTGTGTATACATATATATATGTATATGATGGAAGCAAAGAATTTCATTTTTATATAGTTCAATTAGTAGCATCTGCACCTGAAATTTGCACCAGTTCTCATATACTTTTTTTTAGCGTTTTTGCAAGGCAAATGGGGTTAAGTAGCTTGCCCAAGGCCACACAGCTAGCTAATTACAGTTCTCATATACTTATATAAGTCTTTTTTAGTTCAATTCAGCAATAGTCTGTGAAAAGACATTTTTTTCTTATCCCTATACCAAGTGCTAATGCATAAAAAGACATGGTCTCTTAATTATGGAACTTATTTTCTTTAGCTATGTAAATACAAATACAAATAAGTATTATTATATACACATAATGTGCCTAATAGATATAAGTATAATACATCTAATAATAAATGGAGTTAGAGAAATTTCATAGAAGAAAGGCTCCTTAAATTCATTCTAATATATGGTCAGGATGACATTTGGTTGATGTGGGACCAAGGAAGGAATAGCAATATTCCAAGCAAAAGGAAAAGTATGCCAACATTTATAAAGGAACACATATGTTCAGGGAAGAGAATTATTCAGATTATTAGACATATTACATTGAGGGGAACAAAAGTGAAGGTGAGAATGTAATGGCAGAGGATCTTGGATGTCAAGCTAAGAGGCCTGAATTTTTATATACAAACACATACACACACATAAACACACATACACACACATGTGTGTATGTGTATATATGCCTATGTATAAATATATGGACAATACAGAAATATGCAAGGTTTTTATCAAAAAGATTTATGTAATCCAATGTTTGCTTGCATTTCATTATTTTATATTGGTGGCATATGGAAGTTTTGGGCAGACTAAAGCAGGCTAATGATTATATGATGGAATTCAAGATAGGGAATCAGGCTAAGTTAGCAAGTGGGGAAGAAGTGATAATTCTTCCTCTTTGAAAGGAACAAAGAAATGACAAATGTTTCAGATGCTACATGATTGTGGATAAAGAGTAAAATCAAACCCATCAACACATTAGGACAGCCAAATGGATAAATCTATGTGCAATATTTTCTTCTTTTAATGTGCCAGATTGGGCATTCTGTGCAATCATGCCTCTCTTTGCAATCAGGAGGGCATATTTTGCTTGCCAGTGCTACCCAATCCATATGAGGGAGTCCATTAAAGATGTTGTTACTGCTGTCCCTTTTATGATACATTTTTTTAGCAAGGTTATTCATCCCCTCTGTAATTATTTATTCATGTGTAGGCTTCTTATATAAATTGCATCATTTATTGCTTTGGGGTTGCCAATTTCGAAACTCTCTTTTAAAAATCAATAATACCTATCTTCTGAGAAAAGTTCTGATGGCAGCAAGCTGTGATGACTTTTGTATATTTCTCAGCATTAATAATGTATGATTATTTATTGAATAATTTAACATGTTATATGATAATTTTTACATTATCTACCTTGTTATTGAAAAGAAAAGACTTTTTTGGGTATAATTTGATTCATGCCAAATGAAGCCATTATCCATGTGGACATACAATATGTAAGAGGGTGACATTCAGTTTGTAGGCTCTTCATTAATTAAAATAAAAATATTTCATGCTTGTACTTTGATTTTCAAAAGAAACAATAAAGCTCTTCTTTGTCTAAGGCATAGTGTATTTACAGAAAGCTTCAAAGGACATTTCCCAGCTGGTTATGAAAAAGGACATGTCCCTGTATATTAAGGAGAACACAAGAAAAGAATAGAGTTTTTTAAAACAACTTTCTTATCAGTATATACAATAATTGCAAACTTTCCCACACTGTACATTTTTCACCTTTCAGTTTTTCTTTATATTTTAATTTTTCGCATCTAGTCATAATAATTGTTCTACTCAGAAGTGTTCACTTCTCCAGTTATTCTTTTGTTTTGATCATCATGTCTCTCTCTACTATTTTTTCCTTTGTTCAATTTTATTCTACTTGATTCTATGCTAATTTTCTCCAAGGCCCTTGTGACGTTTTTATAAATTTATAATCTCAAATTATAAATAACTTGGAAATAAATAATAATCTGTACAGACAGTTTAATGTTTTTCAAACAATGTGAACTTTTTGATTTTCAAACTCTGCATCTTATTTCTAAAGTTTTCTAAACAAAATAATTTTCCTTGAAACATGTTCTGCTTTGATCTAAATATATTTAAATGCTATATATAATTAAAATATACACAGTATACATGTATAAATGTACACACATAAACATGCATGCTCATATATCTATGTATTTGTATATCTATGCACAGATATGCACCTAGCTTCTTCATTTGTTGTTTTGTTGTACCTGACTGCTTGTGATCCTATAGAACATCTTTGCAAAGGTACTGAATTGATTTTCCTTCTCCAATAAATTAAGGCAAACTTAGGAAAAATAACTTGTCTAGGATCACAAAGCTAGAATAAGTGTCTGACATCAAACATGAAATCAGGTCATACGTAACATTCTGTCTACTGAACCAGCTAGTTTCCTCTCCACTTAGCATTCTTTCTCTCCCTCCCTCCCCCACCCCAATGATCTCTCTTTTTCTGTATCTATCCCTATCTATCCATCACATGTATATTTACATATACACATCTTGAAGTAATATATTTAAAATAATATAAATTAATGTTTCTTCAATGATTAGTTGTAAAGAAATATCTTGGAATCTTTCTCCAAAATCATAGTTTGTTTCACACTAGAGAATTCATATTATTATATTAAGTATAAGTAAGATTGCTGTCATAAAGACATATGACATCTGCTAAAGTGTGATAGAATCAAAGTTAGTTTCAGGGAGGAGACTTTACTCTTACAGAGTAGAATACAGAATAAAGGAAAGAAGAGCAACTTTATTGAAAAATAATAGATATTTCTCTAATTTTTACTGGGACCTGAGCAATTCACTCTACAATCATTCAGATGTTTAATGTCATCATCAATATCATCACATTAACTGATATATATATCACTATAAAATATACAATTTGTTTTGTTTTCTTTCAATTGAACCTTTTAAAAATACTCCTATTTGTCATGGAGATGAATCATTTGAATACAGCTAAAGACTAGACTTTTCATCCAGATATTTGGTTTAGAATCAATTGCCCATTGAAGATTCAATATGCAAATATAATTGCAGGACAAACATGTTGATGAGGAATAGAGGAACTGGTTTTGTAAAAAATCCTACAAATTGAAAATCAGCTGAGTTCTTCAAAATGGTTTAAAAAATGCCACAATTATTCTAAGAAAATGACTAAATTGCCTACATCTAAGGAGATCAATAGAAGGCATAAACAAAAATAAAGGGCTCACATGCAACAAAATATTTGTAATAGTACAATGGATCTTTGCCATTCATTCAAAAACATGCTCCTTTTTTCAACTCTGGCCACATTTTTTTTTTTTTTGGCTTTCCTAGATATCTGTAAAATTCACCATCCTCAGCTCCACCCATGGATGTCTGTCTTTTCTTAAGTCCTGACTAAAATGTAGATCATTTATAGGTACTCCTCTTTATTCTCTTACCTTTCATCTTTTAGTTTCCTATCCACCTATCTATCTATCTCTCTGTCTATATCTATATCTATCTATCTATCCATCCATCTATCATCTATCTATCTAATTTTATGCATATTTACTTCATGTTGTTCCCCATTAGATTATAAGTGACTTGATTGTAAGTTGCAGCCCAGAATTTGAAGAAGGAATTGAAAGAAACAGAATATTCAATCTATAAATACTGATTAAGTACTTAAAGCCAGACACTGTGCTCACCTCTGGGAATATAAAAAAGGTAAAAGTATTGTTCCTACCCTTAAGGACCCAGTGGAGGGTAACAGAAGCAGCATCAGCTTTGAAACTTCTCAAGCCAGGGATAGAAAGGGGACCTTTCAAGAGGGTTGAAAATTAAAAGGGATCTCTACGTTAGCACTGGACACAGGACCAGAGTTTGTTTGAGAACTGCATTGCTTATACCAATTTCTGGGTTACAGTACAAGAGCAGAGAGAGACACTTTTAGTTCAAGAGGGACCAGGGACTCTGAGAAGCAATACTGGTTTCAGTTATAAGGTAACTAGGCACTTGAGGAGTGATAATCATTTTCCCAAGGAATCAGGACCTTGAGAGTCTGTAGTAATTTCAGTTCCAAAGGATTGGGCCCTTTCTGCATTAAGACAAAAATAGTAATCACACCTCTTCCCACCATGAAAGTGCTAAAAAGTTCTAAACTCCCAGATCTAGGCCTGCAAAATAGTAGAGTGAAGTAGCTTGAAGATGGAATAGAGGTCTCTGGCAATTATGCTAGGAACAGAACCCAACTCCAGAATAAAATTCAAAATCAAGAAACAGGACAGAAAATGAACAATCAGCCACAACAACAAAAGCACCTGACCAAAATATCTACTCTGCTGACAGGGAAGATAAAAACATAAACCCAGAAGAAGACAAATAAATCAAAACATCTATGAGTAAAAGTACAAAGAAGAAATGTAAATTGGAGACAAAACAATCAAGAATTCTTAGAAGAGCTAAAAGAATTTTCAAAATTAAATTATTGATAAAGGAAATATTTTCTGTATAAATTGCAACTAAGGAAGAACATTGTTAAAAGACAATAGCTTGTTAGAGGCACAAAAATACTTGAACAAAAAGTAAAAAAAAAAACCAATAGGGCAAAATGGGAAAAAAAAGAATATAAACCTTGACTGATCAAAATAATTCCTTAGAAGCTGATTTGGAAAAACTGAACAAAAAAAGAAATACATATTTTCACAGAAGAAAATAAGTTCTTAAAACCTGGATTTGGGTAAGTGGAACTTTCTTGTTGTATGTCTTTTCTTTTCATAAAGGACCAATGATATGAAAGGTGAATGGCTGACATATGTTTAATAGACTTAATTGAAGTAGAGCTGTACAAAATCCTCAGTCTCATTTTTCCAGTTATTAAAATACATTGGAAAAACAAGATTCAAGACAATTTGCAATGACCTTAGATAGAGTCAATTTCTTTGACACTTTTTTTTAAGGATTTTGCAAGGCAAACAATGTTAAGTGGTTTGTTCAAGGTCACACAGCTAGGAAAGTATTAAGTTTCTGCAGCCCGAACGCAGGTACTCCAGACTCGAGGGCCGGTGCTCTATCAATTGTGCCACCTAGGTGCCCCTCTTTGACACTTTCAATGTCTGACTAAACTTAAACTTCCCTACAGCACCTGCTTTAACTTCCTGCATAGCTCTTGGAACAAAACACTTTTCTCTACCTATTCTACCAGGGAACAACTCCATGTTCTTGGGATAGATAGTCCCCTAATTCACCAAGAGGTCTGAATCCTCTAGGATAGCCTCAGACTGATTTAACTCATCTACCAAGATTGTTTCCTGGAGTGTGGTTACTGCACATACTCATTTGAGTCACAGGTGAGTGTTATAAGAATCAGGCAAAACAAAGGTGAATAGAAAAGATCTTGGCAAGTTTTCATGCCAATATATCCCATATGCTTAAATGTCTATATGTACACAGGCTATATGTATACATATGTGAATATTTATATGTATAAGCATACTTATACATCCTTATTTATACACACACACATATATATGTGTATATATATATATATATATATACAGAAATATCTAAGTGTGTATACTATTGGTATAGTCTTGTCCAGTCAATTCACGTAGAACATTGAAACCAGAATTTGTCTATTTTTGAAAAATAAATAAGAAGGAATTGTATAGAGAGAAAGCAAGCATAGACCAAAAAAAACTCCACCCTATTTTATTATCAAGACATTTCAAGTAAAGGAGGTATCAATTGTGAATTATATCTCAATAGAAAGTCATATGCCCTCTCTTTTAATTATCCACTAGTGTTTTTTGAGGTTTTATGTTCTTACTATGACAAATAAATTAAGCTATCAGATATGTTTTTTTCATTTAAAATTTTATTTAAATTTAAATAATGGGTGGCTAGGTGGCAAAGTTGGGGAGGCTAGGTGGCACAGGGAATAGAGCACTGGCCCTGGAGTCAGGAGTAGCTGAATTCAAATCTGGCCTCAGACACTTAATAATTACATAGCTGTGTGGCCTTGGGCAAGCCACTTAACCACATTGCCTTGCAAAAAAAAAACTTAGATAAATGAATAAATAAATAAATTTCAGCAACAAAAATTAACATAGAGAAGTCACTCAGAATGTTTACCACATGAATTTAAATGTTAGAAAAAGTACATGAACCTTCCATCAAATATTAGTTGTCAATGCATTTTAGAATTGTTTTCTTTTTTCCTTTTCTTTTTTTTTGAATTTTACAATTTTGCCCCAAACTCCCTTCCCCCCACCCCAGAAGGCACTCTGTTAGTGTGTACATTGTTCCATGCTATATATTGATCTAAATTGAATATGTTGAGAGAGAAACCATATCCTTAAGAAAAACAAAAACAAAAACAAAATGTAAGAGATAGCAAAATTACATAAGATAAGTTTTTTTTAATTAAAAATAGTATTTGGTCTTTTTTTCAAACTTCACAATTCTTTCTCTGGATACAGATGGTATTCTCCATCACAGATACTCCCAAATTGTTCCTGATGTTTAGACTTATGAATTGAGCAAGTCCATTAAGACTGATTAACTCTATGTTGCTGTTATAGTATACCATCTTCTGGTTCTACTCATCTCACTCAGGATTAGTTTATGCAGATCCCTGCAGGCTTCACTGAATTCCCATCCCTCCTGGTTTCCAACAGAACAATAATGTTCCATAAGATACATATAACACAATTTGTTCAGTCATTCCCAAATTGATGGACATTCATTTAATTTCCAGTTCTTTGCCACCACAAACAGAACTGCTATAAATATTTTTGTACAAATGATGTTTTTACCTATTTTTTTGCAGGGCAATGGGGTTAAGTGGCTTGCCCAAGGCCACACAGCTAGGTAATTATTAAGCGTCTGAGGCCTGATTTGAACTCAGAGACTTCAGACTCCAGCATTGGTGCTCTATCCACTGTACCACCTAGATGCCCCTGTTTTTACCTTTTTTCATCATCTCTTCAGAGTATAGACCCAGTTAGTGGTATTGCTAGATTAAAGGGTATGGACATTTTTATTGCCCTTTGGGCATAATTCCAAATTGCTCTCCAGAAAGGTTGGATGAGTTTACAGCTCCACCAACAGTTCAATAGTTTCCCAGATTTCCCACATCCCTTCCAACATTGATCATTGTCCTTTCTGGTCATATTGGCTAGTCTGAGAGGTGTGAGGTGGTAACTCAGAGATCCTTTAAATAGCATTCCTCTAATAAGCAATGATTTAGAGCAATTTTTCATATGACTATGGATCACTTTGATTTCCTCATCTGTAAATTGCCTCCACATATTCTTTGAATATTTGTCAATTGGGAAATGGCTTATTTTCTTAAGGAAATTTGACTCAATTCTCTATATATTTTAGAAATGAGTCTTTTGTCAGAAAGACTAGTTGTAAAAATTTTTTCTCAATTTACTACATTTCTTTTGATCTTCATTACAGTGGGTTTGTCTGTGCAAAAGCCTTTTAATTTAATGTAATCAAAATTATCCAATTTGTTTTTAAGGATGTTCTCCATCTCTTTCTTGGTCATAAACTGCTTTCCTTTCCATAGATCTGACAAATAAACTATTACTTGATCTCCTAGTTTTCTTATAATATATTGTTTTACATATCTAAATCCTGTATCCATTTTGATCTCATCTTAGTATAGGGTGTGAGGTGTTGGTGTAGGTTTCTGCCATACTAACTTCCAATATTGCCAACAGTGTCATCAAAGAGAGACTTTTTTCCCCCCAAAGCTGGACTCTTTGGGTTTATCAAAGAGCAGATTGCAATAATTATTTCCTGCTATCACACTTGGTCTATTCTACTGATCCACTACTCAGTTTCTTAGCCAATACCAGACATTTTTGATGACTGATACTTTATAATATCATTTTAGTTCTGGTATGGTTAAGCCATTTTCTTTTGCACCTTTCCCCAATAAATCCCTAGAAATTCTCTACTTTTTATTTCACCATAGGAATTTATTTGAAATTTTTTTAACTCATTAAAGTAATTTTTTGGAATTTTGATTGACAGGGTACTACACTACTAGTTTAATTTAGCTCAGATTGTCATTTTTATTATATTAATTTAGCTTATCCACGAGCAGTTGACATTTGCCCAGCTTTTTAAATCTGATTTTATTTTTGAGAGAAGTGTTTGTCATTGTTTTCATAGAGTTTCTGAGTCTCTCTTGGCAGGTAGACTCCCAAGTGTTTTAGATTGTCTGGTTATTTTGAATGGGATTTCTCTTTCTAGCTCTTGCTGTTGTACCTTGCTAGTAATATATAGAAATGCTGAGGATTTGTGAGGGGTTATTTTATATCCTGTGACTTTGCTAAAGTTGTTATTTGTTTCTAGTAGTTTTTAGATGATTTTTTAGAATCTGTAGGTATACCATCATGTCATCTGCAAAGGGTGAGAGTTTTGTTTCCCCTTCCCAATTCTCAGTCCTTCAATTTCTTTCTTCTGTTATTGCTGAAGCTAACATTTCTAATATAATATTGAATAGTAGTGGTGATAACCATCATCCTTATTTCACCCCTGATCTTATTGGGACTGCCTCTAGCTTATCCCCATTGCATGTAATGTTTATTGATAGTTTCAGATGGATAGTGCTTATCATTCTAAGGAGTAATCCATTTATTGCTATGCTCTCTCATGTTTTAGTAGGAATGGGTGTTGTGTTTTGTAAAAAGCTTTTTCAGCATTTATTGATGTAAACATGATTTCTGATATGTTTGTTAATGATATAGTCAATTAAACTCTTTTATCCCATTCCTGGGATAAATCCTGCTTGGTTATAATATATTAACCTGCTGATGACTGACTGTAATCACTTTGCTAAGATTTTGTTTAAGATTTTTTTCATCTATATTCATTAGGGAGATAGGTCTATAATTTTCTTTCTCTGTTTTGATTCTTTCTGGTTTAGTTAGCAGCACCATATTGGTAACATATAAAGAGTTAGGCAGAGTTCCATCCTCAACTTTTTGCTAAAGAGTTTATATAGGGGTGGCTAGGTGGCACAGTGGATAAAGCACCGGCCTTGGAGTCAGGAACACCTGGGTTCAAATCCGGTCTCAGACACTTAATAATTACATAGCTGTGTGGCCTTGGGCAACCCACTTAACCCCATTTGCCTTGCAAAAACCTAAAAAAAAAAGAGTTTATATAGAATTTGAACCAATTGTTCCTTAAATGTTTGATAGAATTCACTTGTGAATCCATCTGGCCCTGGAGAGTTTTTCCTTGGAAGTTCAATAATGGCTTATTGAATTTCATTATCTGAGATATGGTTATTTAAGTATTTAATTTCCTCTTCATTTAAACTGGGCAACTTAGATTTTTGTAAATATTCATTCATTTCACTTAGACTATCAAATTTATTAGCATATAGTTGGGCAAAATAATTCTGCATTGTTACTATAATTTCCTCCTTACTGGTGGTGAGTCCACCTCTTTCATTAATAATCCTGGTAATTTAGTTTTCTACTTTCTTTTTTTTAATCAAATTAACTAGAGGTTTATCAGTTTTGTTGGTTTTTTCCATAACACCAACTCTTGGTTTTATTTATTAATTCAATAGTTTCTTGCTTTTGATTTTATTATTTTTCTCCTTTAACTTTTAGAATTTCTAATTTCTTATTTAATTGGAGGTTTTTAATGTTTTTCTTTCTCTAATTTTTTAGTTGCATGTTTAGTTCATTGATTTCCTCATTTTCCAATTTATTCATGTAAGCATGTAAAGATAAAATACATCCCCTGACAACTATCTTGGCTGTATCCCATAAGTTTGGTATGTTGTCTCATTATTGTTATCATCTACGATGAAATCATTAAATCTTTCTATAATTTGCTGTTTGATCTACTCATTCTTTTTTTTTTTAGTTTTTTCAAGGCAATGGGGTTAAGTGGCTTGACCAAGGCCACACAGCTAGGTAATTATTAAGTGTCTGAGGCCAGATTTGCACTCAGGTTCTCCTGACTCCAAGGCCAGTGCTCTATCCACTGTGCCACCTAGCTGCCCCTGATCTACTCACTCTTTAAAATGAGGTTATTTAGTTTCCAATTAGCTCTGAATCTATATATCACAGCCTAATATTGCATATGATTTTTATTAAATTATGATCTGAGAAGAATGTATTCACTATTTCTGCCTTTCTACATTATTATTAGTTTCTTATGGCCTAGTACATGGTCAATTTTTATGTAAGTGCCATCTACTGCAGAAAAAAAATATGTTCTTTTCTATCCCCATTCAACTTTCTCCAAAGGTCTATCATGTCTAGGTTTTCTAACATTCTATTTACCTCTTTAACTTCCTTCTTGTTTATTTTATGGTTAGAATTATCTAAATCTGAGAGCATTGATTTTGAGGTCTCCCACCAGTAGAGTTTTGCTGTCTATGTCTTCCTGTAACTCCTTCAACATATCCTCTAAAAATTTGGTTGCTATACCATTTGATGCATACATAATTAGAATTGGAATCACTTCATTATCTATGGTACCTTTTAGGAGGGTATAGTTTCCTTCTTTATCTCTTTTAATGCTATCTATTTTTGCAACTGCTTTGTCTGAGATAAGGATTTCTACCCCTGATTTTTTCACTTCAGCTTAAGTAAAATATACTTTGCTTCAACTTTTTCATATTTACTCTGTTTATCTCTCTGCTTGAAATGAATTTCTTTTAAGCAACATATTGTGGGATTCTAGTTTTTAATACAATCTATATTTGTTTATAGGAAAGCATAGTATTCACATTCAAAATTATTATTTCTAACTTTTTTATTGGCCTCCATGCTATCTTCCCTCTTTTTATTTTCTCCCATTTTTCATTTATCCATATTCCCCAATATTTTGCTTCTATACATCAGCACGTTCAGTGTTTTCCCCCCCTCCATCCAGTAACCCTTGCCTTTCCCCTTTCCCTTTGCCTCTTCTTCCCTCTATTAGTTTCTCTATCCCTCCCTCCCCTTTTCCCCTTTAATTACTTGAAAGGTAACATAAGTTTTTCAACTTAACTGAGTGTTTGTATGTTAACTTTAGGCTTAATCTGCTGAGAGTAAAATTCAGGTATTTCTCACCTCCTCCTTTCTTCTCTTCTAGTGCAACAGGTCCTCTGTACCTCTTTACATAATTTGATTCACTCCATTCAACCTTCTCCATCCTCCCATCTCTTTAATGCCCCACATTTTAAAGGAGATAATTGTTTTTAAAAAATTCTATCAGAGTCATGGATAAGTCATGAGTGTCCATCACACCTAGCTAAGTATACTCTCTCTAATAGAGTTATAATTCTTGAGAGTTATGGGAATCTTTCTCCCAGAGAGGATACAGTCATTTTCATCTTATTGGATAACAGATTTTTTTTCCTTTACCTATCTTTTAACCTTTCCATGTGCCTCTTGAATCTCATGTTTGATTTCCAAATTTTCTATTTATCTCTGGTCTTTTGATCAGAAAGAGTTAGAAGTCTCCTATTTCATTAAATGTCCACCTTTTCCCCTGGTAGAGAAGCCTCAGTTCTGCCAGATAGTGAATTCTTGGCTGCATTCCAAGCTTCCTTGCTCTTTTGGAATATCGAATTCCAAGCCCTTGGATCCCTTCATGAGGATGCAGCCAGGTCCTATGTAATCCTTACTTTGACTCCTGGGTATCTAAATTGTTTCTTCGTCACTACTTGAAGAATTTTCTCTTTTATCTGCTAGTACTGGAACTTGGCCACAATATACTTTGGTGCTTTCATTTTAGGACCTCTTTCCAGAGGGTATCGATGTATACTTTTGATAATTATTTTCCCTTCTGGTACCATAATATCAGAGCAGTTTCCCATCACTAACTCTTGTATTTGTCTAATTTTATTTTCCAAGGTTTTGTTTTCTTGTTGCAAGATGTTAATTTTTTCTTGAGTTTCTTTTCCCAGTTTTTCCAATTGATTTTTAAACTCCATCCTGATTTCTTCTAGAAATCTTTCTGTGGTCAGAGACCAATTCATATTCTACTCAGAAGTTCTATATCTCTCTGGGTTATGATCTGTTCTTTCAAAGTAGCTTTCAATACTCCCCCCTTTTTGCTGTTCTTTCTTCATTTTCCTAGGATCTTGATCTTTGGGGGTGGGGACTGGCTCACAAAGGTTTGGTTTTGAAAACCTAGAGGTTTTGTTCACTGGGTTTAGTAACTCCATTTCAGCTGGCCAGGAGGGGATGTTGGTTCCTTCCTCTGGAGTGTCTGTGGTCTTGATTTAATGACCTTTTCCTGGCTCAGAGGGGTAGGGGATGTATTATCCTTGAACATTGTGGGCTAAGCCCTGGGGCTTGAATGTTAATCACCCTATTGAGCTGAGGGAACTCTGTTACCTAGACCTGAGCCTGGGGGAGTGTGTGGTGGTGGTGGTGGTTGGGCTCTGGGAAGAGGGCTCAGCTGAAAGTATGAAGCTCAGGGCCCAAGCCCAGTAGATCCAATGTCCAGCCGCACTCTGCAACTCTCTGTGCTGGAACTTTTCCTCCAGCTCCACTGGTGCTCCCCAGACTTCCACTCCCATGGCCAAAGACGCTATGGCCTCGGCCCAAGTACCACAGTCAAAGCCTCTGTTACTGATATTAGGTTAGTCCAATTCACCCAACCCCAGACCTTTTGTTAGATGTTCTCCTAGTTACTCTTTCTGAATTTTGTTGATCAGATTTCTGTTAAGAGGTTTCTTTCCTATTATTTATGAGGGGAAACCAGGAGACCTTAGCACAGTGCCTGTCTTCTCTCTGCCATCTTAGCCAGAAGTCAAAAACTGATGCTTTGTTTTTAATGTTGAAACAAACCATGATTTTTTTATTGATTGTTTCCAATTAAAAGGTTAAAAGGAATTTAGTTTACCTTCATAAATTTAAAATATTATAAATTTATATAGAAATTTCTATGAATTTGTACATTTGCATATATTGCTTTCTTAAGTAATTAATTTTTCTCAGATATAATTTCTGTTGGAAAAGTAAGCATACTACAGGACTTTACACTTGAAATATATGGCAAGTGAGGATGCAGGAAACTTAGGATAACTGTGAAGCCATTATTTTTTGTAGAGAAGCTAAAGAGAAAAGAAATGGTCACTAAACAGGTCTTTTTTAATTGAATCATTGCATATTGGTATCTCCAATTTATGGAATTTGACTATGTGTGAAGAACAAATATACAGAATAAAGTAAAAATGCATAGTCAAACAATAAAGTTGCATTGAGGATGTGGGCAGAATGTCAAAGCAGAGCACCTAAAGGAAACATGAATATATTTGAAATTTCCTCTTGGGAGAGGTGCTAAGTCCTTATTCTCTCAGTTGCTTGAATTGCACCCTGAAAAATCCTAAGAATAATTACAATGTAGAAAACTATCTCTATTAATAGAATGATTTTTAAAGTAGAAATAGATTTCCTTACTGTATTTTTTCTAATTAATAATATTTTATTTGTCTCAAGTTCAGGTAAAGATAGTTTCCAACATATTATCATAAGATTTTGAGTTCCCAGATTTTTTTCTTCCTCCATTCCTCCCCAAGAGAGAAAGCAATCTGATATAGCATATATATGTACAATCATCTTAAATATGCTTAAAAATTAGTCATGTTGTGAAAGAAAAATCAGAACAATAGTGAAAAATCATGAGAAAGGAAAAACAAAACAAAATTTTTAAAAATGAATATAGTTTACTTTGCTTCCTCTAATTGCCAAGGAGATTTAAATAACATTGAAAAATGGAGAGACTAACATCAACCAAATGACTGGGCTACTCAGAATCTAGCATTTTTAATGGTAACACAATGAAGTAGCCCATATGAACATAACATGCTGCCTTTAACATTTATTATTTTCATTATCACTATTATTTTTTACAAAATATTTAATGAAAGTGAAATACTTGTCAAGAAACAGGCTTCCACATGCTATTAATAAGAATTTTTGTTATGCAATGATAGTGGAATATGTATTTTAGAGCACTCATCATCTGATTATATGACATTGATAATATTAGCTAATTTTCACATGAAAACTTTAGATTTGTTGAGTGCTTTATATATGAATATTTACACATATGCATACATGTGTGTACATATAAATATAGGTGTGTAAATCACATTTAATCTACACAACAACACCACAAAAACTTTTTGAGGTAGATTATATTTCTAACTCTCTTTTAGATTATTCCTTTTAAAGCACAGAAAACTTGAACGATAACACACCAGTGACAAAGGTTAGAGACAAGATGGTAGAGAGAGGCAACTCAGCAGAACTCTCAATATTAAACTTTAAGTATGGTTAAAATATGACATTTTGAAGTGGTAGAAGTAATAAAAAAAATTCTAATCCATATATGACATTGACAGGCTTGTTGATTCTTGTCTTACCACTCTGAATAATTTGGAGAACTATAGCTTTGAAACAATGAAAGCACATGTAACAAATAATAACATTACAAGATCTGCATCACATAGAGATAACAAAAGGAAGATAAATGCAATTTCTACACAAATAACTATATAAATATATGAAATATAAATAAATATAAATAAGATTTCTTATAGTTTTGGCAAAAATTAGAATTTTAGGGAATGCCTGTCAATAGGGGAATAGCTGATTAAGCTATGACATAATACTGGTGGAATGCTATTGTTCTAATAACGTTAAACATAATGCTTTTAGAAAAACCTAGGTATTTTTATCAGAAGTAATATAAACTGAAATGAGCAAAACCAGAACACTGTTTATAGCAACAGCAATATTGCATAATGATCAACTGTGAATGACTTAGCTATTTCTAGCAATACAAAGATCCAAGTTTATTCCAAAAGACTTATTACTGAAAAATACTACCTATCATTAGAGAAGGAACTGATGGAGTCTGAATTCAAATTAAAGCATAGTATTTTTGTTTCTAGTTTTATTTTATTTAATTTTTTCAAGGGTCTACCATTTCTTCTACAACTGAAATGATATGAAATTATGTTTTGCAGGTTGCATATGCAATACACACACAAACACATACACACACACACACACACACACACACACACACATATATATATATATATATGAATATTTGGTTTCATTTTCAATGATAGAGGAGGTGAAGGAGAGAGTTTCAAATTAAAAAGTAAAAAATGAAACTCTAAAATTGTTTTTGCATGTAATTGGAGAAAATATTTTAAAATACACCTTACACAATGAAGTGATATCAAAACATTTTCCAGCAGATTTATGTGATAAAGTCACCATTTCTCCATTAAATAAAAAATTGCATCATATTTTTTAACAATTGTGTAGTTTCATAATTTGTAAATTATTAAAGCATATAAATAGTTTTCAGAAGAAATCATAGTAATCCTTAGACATATAAAAATTATTTAAACCATTACTGATTACCAAAAGGCAAATTAATGCATCTCTAAAATGCCATTTTACACCATTCAAAAATGATAAAAAATAGGTACACTAACAAAATGTTTTTGGAACAGGGACTGATACAACTATGCTGAAAGATAATTTTAAGTGGAATCAAAGAGTTGTTTTATAACATTACATACTGTTTTGTGACCAATATCTTTACTGGTCTGTTTTTCAAAAATATTGAAGAGAAAGGAAAATGTCATCTTTCTACACATTTATTTGCTGCAACCCTTTTTTGTGGTGGCAAAGGAATGGAAATCAAGGACATGCTTATCACTTGGAGGATGACTGAACAAATGGTGACAAGTGATTGTGGGAGATAATGAGAAAAAAACTAGCAATAATTTTAAGAACTTATGCAATGTGAAGTGAGAAGAACTGTGTTTAGTGGTAATACAAATCTTGTAACTTTGATCAACTGTGGAAAGACTTGACTATCAATTACAATGATCCAACAGACTTCGAGGGACTTATGATGCAAAAATCATTTCCAACTCAAGAAATATGACTGAAAACACTGAGTGCTAATCAAAATGTAAATTTTACTTACTTTGAAATTTCATTAATATGGAAAAAATATTTTTATGAAATCTCATGTATAATTGATATTGCTTACATGCTTATTGTGTGTGACAAGAAGGATAGGATAAAAGGAAAGAATTTAAAACTAAAATTTTAAAAGAAAATTATAAAAATAAAGAATAAAATTTTTAAATAGATTAAAATTACAAATCAGGATGGAATATAATGGTGAGAGAGCTTACATTACTGTGGAACTGTGATTTATAGTATACACTAGAATAATATGAGAATTATCTCCATACATTTGTCCCTTTATCATATTACTGAACATCTTAAAATAAATGTTATATAGGATACATTTTGTTCTATAGGCAAAATGAAGTTGGAAACAATCTTATATGTCATTTTTGCATGGCAATTTCTACTGTGGATTTTGGGATGGAATTAAATATAAAATCAATTAAATCTTTTGCTTTCAATATTTTGAAAATAGAAATATATTTTGTCATTTCATCTAAATTTTAAACTAAATTTATCAAATTATGTCTTAGTTAACTTTTGTGTCTTTTGTACCAAACTCAGTTTCTTATATTTTGTAGCTAATTAGCAAATGTCTAAAAAGTTTAGTTGAATTGAATGGATTTCAGCTTTATAGCATGTAAGTCTCAGGAAAATGCTGAAGGTCTCATGATTTTCTTTACACTGAACCTTTACTGAAACTCTTTTTTTTCTTTTGATAGTTTTTTCTTTGTTTTTCTTTAAAGTAGTGATTCCAGGCCTTCACATAGTGAATAAGTTCTTTAAAAAATGGATGAGGGATACTGGCCCTATCTTATCTGATTGATGGTTGCTAATTTCTTTCTTTATTGTCTATTTCCTGAAAAAGATTTATGGTTTATCTTTGTCCATGGGCCAGATCATTTGTCTTTCTGGAATACAGTTCTATATTTCTATATTGGATTTTAAGTCTGGAAGAAGATTCAGAAAGTTGGGGTGAATGGCTACTGAGTATTGGCTTCTGGTCTATTCCTGGGTGTGTGTGTGTGTGTGTGTGTATACACACACAAACACACATACACACACATACACAGAGAAGTATATGTATATATGTATGTGCATATATGTGTGTTATATAATCTAGTCTGAGTTATCCCCTCTTTATACTACTGGAGGGAAGTAATCATGAGAAAGATAAAGAATGTGTTGCATTACATAGTTTTCTTAATAGAGTTTTTTTTACAATTATAATTTATTTTTATACATTTGCTTTCCAATATTCATAAAGCTAATAATAGATACCATTTTGAAGTTAGTTTGCTTTATTAATTTTTCAATATTCAATTTTAATAATGAATGCATTAAAATTTAATTGTCTTCTTTATCATACTATTTCTAATGAAAAGAAATGTATCATGGATGGTACTTTTAATTGTGAATCTATATTCTATTTAGGAACATTTGCAGAAAAAAATCACTTACCTCATTACAATGTTTGTATTTATTCAAACGGTGTGACTTTTCCTATTTGCTATTAGAATATTCATATACCAACCTCAGCTAATGATTTATTTTCCTTTCTTCTTCTGGACACTGATCTTTTTATAACCTCATTTAGATTATTTCTACTGAGAAATATATCATGTTTTATTCAAGCTTTGTGTATATTTTTCACTAAGCCTTTTGAGATTGAGATAATATATTATAATTCATTGAACCTTAGACCTTTAAAATTTTGAAATGTTAAAATGTTTTGTCATTTGGGATTCACATACACACATATATGTATATATATGCACACAAATATATACAATACATAAACATAAGTAATGCATATGGCATAGTGTTTTACAAATGTGACTAAAAGAATTTTTGTGGAACTATGTCCTTATTTCATCTTTTTTCCTTTAAATAGGTATTTATAAATTACTCATTATGTGCCAGGTATTCTATTAAGTATTTTACAATGTTTCATATGTCTCATTAAAATCCAGAAAGATCATGCTTAATTATCTTCTTCAATTTACTAATGATTAATCCAAAACAATCAGAAATATTGAGAGTAGGTCAGGATCATACACCTATAATTTTCTGAGGTTATATCTGATCTGAGTTCTTCTGACTTTAAATACAGGACTTTGCCTTTTTATCTACTTTGCAGTGTTAATTTAAGGAATAGTCTAACTGCTGAATAACAATGATGTTTGCAGTTTCCATGTCCTTAGAAAATTAGAATTAGAAAAAACCTAGAATTATTTTACTATGTATATTTTATCCAGATTTGGGCATTTCTCAGCAAAAAAAAATTTTTACTGATTATTTAAAATACCTTAACTCAAAATATATTATTCATATTATTTTTTGATCCAAAATTGAATAATTCACCAATTTCTCATCCATACTAATGGTCCCTGTGAGATTTTTATTCTGAGTAACTTCATTTTTCTATTCATGGTATTTAATGGAAATCTAGCCTAATCTTCTGGGAATCAAGATCAGGGAATCCATATTTGATATAATATAGATTTTCTACTCTGCCCCACCTTTTTCTTTAGGACTTCAATTTTTCAAAAAGGCATGTAGTCTCAAAGAGAATAGTATTTGCCCAAGTACCTACAAGTCATAGAATCTAAATTTTAAAAGGGGTATCTTAGTATCTGAGTCAAACATCATTTTACAGTGAGGGGAAAAAAGAAAACATAAAAGTTTAAGTGACTTTGTTGGAATTCTGAGTCTGAATATTAACCCAGCTTAGTACCAAGTATAATATCCTATCTACTTAGGGCTACAAATGTCATATTCGTATTATGAGGTCCTGTACCACACCATTGACTTATTGAGTTTGTAGCCAACTAAAAATGTCAAAATTTTTCAAAAAATCATTATCTAATAGTTAGATAAGTTAACTTACTCTTATTAAGCTTATTTCTTTTTTATCTATTAGAAATAGTTCGATTTATTCCTTGTTCATAAAAAATAAATCTATGTGGTTGCCATAGCAATTGCCTGGGTCCTCTGCAAAGACATGGAAGTGTGAGTCTTCATAAGATGATTTGTGAATTCCTGACCTAGTGAATACAATCTCCTTCCACAGGTCTGGTGTTAGGTAGCTGTATATTTTAGAGCTGGCATCAAAGATAGCTTTAGCAGAATTGCAAAGAGTTTCCGCCTCTTGAAGAAGTGTAGCAGTCATCAATTCCAGCCATCATTAGAGCCTCTTAGGTACAGGAGCCAAAATAATGCCAGTACCTCTAGGGGCCAGGGATCAGGCACACCAGAAGCAAACCACATCGCCCAGTGACCTTGCAGGGCACTGTGTGAGGCTTGACAGTCTTGTTCCCCCAGTAACCACATGTCACAGGAACAATGGAAAACTTGGGCATAATGATGGCACTACTAATAGCTGTTGCCACTTCCTTGGAACACTTGACACCCAGACCAACATGGCCATTGTAGTCAGCAATGGCCACAAAAGCCTTGAACCTGGTATGTTGTCCAGCTCTAGTTTGTTTCTGATCAGACATGATCTTCAGAACCTCATCTTTCAGTGAAGATCCCAGAAAGAAATCTATGATCTCAGATTCCTTGATAGGAAGGGGGGGAAAGATAAATCTCTTCCAAAGACTTGACCCTCATGTCTTGACTAGGCAGCCCAGCTTAGCGTTAGGAACACACTCCTTGTCTTCTGCCTTTACTCCCCAGGCCCTGCGAACCCAGCCATGGCCTCAACCATGACCCTAGCCCCTGCCTCGGTCTCCATTGCCAAAGCCACCATGGAAGGCACCTCCACCTCTGTCTCCAGGGCCTCCGAGGCCTCCCTCTCCTCCTGAAGCAATGGTGTCTTCCACCATTTGGTGTTCACTGAAAGAAGAAGCTTATTAAGCTTATTTCTTAAACTGAAATGTACCCCAACTGATAAATGGTCAAAGGATAGGAACAGATAGTTTTCACTATCTGTTCAAATGAAGAAATTAAAGCTATATATATAATCATGTGAAAAAATGCTCTAAATCATTACTGATTAGAGAGATGAAATTAAAAGTAATAATGAGGTATCATCTCAGACCTATCAGATTGGTCAAGAGGAGAAAAAGGGAACATGATCAGTGTTGTAGAGGTTATGGGAGCATCGGGACATTGATACATTATTGCTAGTGGAGTTGTGAATGGATCCAGCCTTTCTGGAGATCAGTATGGAACTTTGCCCAAAAAACAATCAAACTGTCCATACCCTTTGACCCAGTAATTCCAATTCTAGGTCTACATCCTGAAAAAATTATGAAAAAGGGAAAAGTCCTACATGTTCTAAAATATTCATAGCAGTTCTTTTTGTAGTGGCAAAGAATTGGAAATTGAGGGGCTGTCCATCAATTGGGGAATGGTTAAACAAGTTATGGTACATTAGTACTATGGAATACAATTGCTCTATAAGAAACCATAAATGATATGACTCTAGAGAATCATGGAATGACTTATGGGATCTGATGCTGAGTGAAGGGAGTAGAACCAAGGGAAAAATGTACACATCAACAACAACAACATTGTGAGACAACCAAAGTTGATGGAAGCAACTGCTGTCAGCAAGGGGTGAGAGCTAGGGCAACTGTGCTGGACTGGCTATGGACTATGTTATCCCCATTGAAAGGAGGAAAAACAAAGGAAAACAAAACACACACACACACACACACACACACATTTTGTTAGATTTCTCTCTATCATGGGGAGTCGTAGGAAGAGAGAAAAATGTGAAACTCAAAACCCTATTAAAAGCTTTTTGTTGAAAATTATCTGCTACCCTAATGAAGTCAGATCTAAATATTTGGAAAAATGTCAAACGTTCATGATTAGGTCAAGATAATTTAATAAAAATGACAATTCTACTCAAATTAAATTACTTTTACAGTATCATAGCAATCAAACTACCAAATAACTTTACTGAGCTAGAAAAAAATAGTAATGAAATTCACCTAGAGCAGCAAAAGCGAAAGAAAAGCAAGGAAACTGAAGAAAAAAATGTAAAGGAAGTTGGCCTAACTCTACCAGATCTAAAAATATACCATAAAGTGGCAGTCATCAAAACTCTCTGGTACTGATTAAGAAATAGAGCAATGTATTGGTGGATTATGATAGCTTCAAAAGAAACTACAGTAAATGACTACAGTAATCTATTATCTGATAAACTCAAAGACATCAGTGTCTGGAATAAGAACTCATATTTGACAAAAATTGTTAGGAAAACTGGAAAATAGTATGTCAAAAACTAGGCATAGACCCACATCTCACACTCTATACCAAAATAAGGCCAAAATGGGTACAGGATTTAGACATAAAGAGTGATATCATAGACAAAAAAATAGACCAAAAATACTCTATCTATAATAAAGAGGATAAATTAATGACCAAACAAAAATTAGAGTACATTGTAAATTGCAAAATGAATAATTTTGACTACATTAAAATCTTTTTCACTAATAAAATCATTACTGCCAAAATTAAAAAGAAAGCTGGGAAACAGTCTTCACAACTAGGAGTTCTAACAAAGATCTCATTTCTAAAATATATAGAGAACTGTATCAAATCTATAAGTTCACAAGTCATTCCCTGATTTATAAATGGTCAAAAGATATAAAAAGACAGTTTTTCAAATGAAGAAATTAAAGCTGTGTATAATCATATGAAAAAATGCTCCAAATCTTTACTAATCAGAAAAATGCAAATTAAAACAACAATGAGTATCATCTCAAACCCATCAGATTGACCAACATGAGTAAAGAGGAAAATGATCAATGTTGGAGAGGTTGTGGGAAAATTGGGTCATTGATGCCTTGCTGGTGGAATTGTGAACAGATCAAATCTTTCTGGAGAGTAATATGGGACTATGCCCAAAGAGCAATAAAATTTTTTATACCCTTTGTCCCAGAAATTACAATTCTAGGTCTATATTCAGAAGAAATTATAAAAAAAGGAAAAATCCTACATATTCTAAAATATTTATAACAGCCCTTTATGTAGTGGTAAAGAATTGGAATCTGAGGGCATGCCCATCACTTTGGGAGTGGTTAAACAAGGGAAATGGGGGCAGTTAGGTGGTGCAGTGTATAAAGCACCAGCCCTGGAGTCAGGAGTACTGGGTTCAAATCTGGTCTCAGACACTTAATAATTACCTACCTGTGTGGCCTTATGCAAGCCACTTAACCCCATTTGCCTTACAAAAAAAAAAAAAACCTTAAAAAACCCCTAAAAAGCCTAAACAAGGGAAATGATTAAATAAATTATGGTTCATGAATACCATGGAATTCTATTGTTGTATGAGAAACCATAAATGGTCAGACTCCAGAGAAACATGAAATGACTAATGGAATCTGATGGTGAGTGAATGAAGTAGGGAGGAGAAGGGAGGAGAACCAAAAGAACAATGTACACATCAACAGCATTGTGAGATGAACAAACTTGATGGAAGTAGAAGTAGCTCCTCTCAGCAGTTCAGAGAGCTAGAGCAACTGTGTTAGATTGACTGTGGTCTATGTTATTCCCATCCAAAGGAAGAAACACAAAACAAAAGAAAACACACACACATACACACACACACACAAACACACACACACACACACACACACACACACACACACACACACATGAATCATTCAGAAATTGATGAATCTCTTATAAAATTATCTCTCACATACCTCTTTCCTTTAATTCTAATTCTTCCTGAAAATAGCTAACACTAGTAATCTGTAAACATGTTTATGAAAATATGTATGTACAATGCTAACTTGACTGTTTGCTACTGAGGGGAATGGGGTAGGAAGGAAGGAAATTTTGTAACTTGAAAACATGCGTATGCAAGGGGATGAAAATAAATAAATGAAGAAAAAAAGAAAACTATCTGCATATATTTGAAAAATAAAAAAAATTATGTCTTCCATAATGTCTTGTATCATTCTATTGTTGAGAATAACTATGAAACTCACATAAGATCATTGTACAATATAGGTATTATTGTGTACAATGTATTCCCACTTCTGCTCCCTTCAGTTTGCATCAGTTCATATAAGTCTTGCCAGGCTTTTTCTTTTTCTTTTTTTTTTGTTTTCTTTTTTTTCCCTTTTTTGGGGGACTTTTTCTTTAACTATCTTGTGAATCTTAACTTGTAGCATAATATTTGTGGTAGTTCAGTCATTTCTGACTCTCCATGACTTTCACTTGAGGTTTCCTGTTAAAGATACTGCCATGAATTGGCTTTTGCTTTCCCATCTCATTTTGCTGAAAAGGAAATTGTGACAAGCAGGGTTAAATGATATACTCAAATTGATACACCTAATAGGTGTCTGAGGCCAGTTTAGAACAAAGAAGTATAAGTCTTCTTGACTTAAAACCTTGCATTCTTTCCATAATGCCACTTAGCTGCCTATTGGTATTTGATTATAATCATATACTAAAACTTGTTCAACTGTTCCCTAATGGATTGGCATAACCTCATCATCCAAGTGTTTGTCACAACTACTTTAATTTTATTTGTAAAGATATTCCCTTTCCTTTTTTCTTTGAGGTTTTTTTGGGGGGGGATAAAAGACTTCTAATGGAATTGCTGAGTAAGAGGTTATGCAGAGTTTTTCACCTTCAAGCATAGTTACAAATTGTTTTCCAGAATGGTTGAATCAGTTTACAACTCCACCCAGGTGTACCTTTGTGATTCAATTTTTCCACATTCCCTCCAGCAATTTTTTTCTCTTAAGATAGACAATCTAATAGATGAAATAATACCTCAGAGGGGTTTTAGTTTCCATTTCTCTAAATATTAGTAATTTAGACCATTTTTTACATATATCAAAAACCTTGTTTTTTTTCTCAAAAGTTCTTGTTCATAACCTTTGATCAGTTTGTAAATGTCTTGTATTCTCATAGATTTGACTAATTTCTTTATATATTTGAACATTTCCCTCCATTAATGTTTTCTTTCTAATCTGTACTTCATTAGATTGTTTTGGGCAAATATTTTTAATATGGTATAATCAAAATCATTCATTTTTATATTCCATAAAGCTTTGCATCTCTTGTTTGGTTTTTCATTCTTCCTTTATTCATAAATATGACAAATTATTCTATGCTTCCCAAATTTGTTTATGATATCAGCACTTATGTATAAATCTTGTACTCATTTTGAACTTATATAGTTATATAGCGTGGAGATTTATTCCACACTTATTTACTGCCATTGCTTCCCAGTTTCCCCAGATTTGTGAAAAAATTTCACAAATAATGAGTCCTTGTTACAAAATTTCAGAATTTCTTAATTATCAAGTATTCTACTCTGAAAGTTGCCACTGTTCATTATGTGCCTAATTTTCCCACTGATCCATCATTCAATTTCTTAGGTAATTATGGATTGTTTTGATGATTATTGTTTTGTAATATAATTTTAAATCTAGAAATACTACGCTGTCTTCACTTTAAAAAGCATTCTTCTCAATATTCTTGTCATTTTGTTTGCCATATTAATTTGCTATTTTTCTAATAGTCTTAAAATATTTTGATAGTTTCAGTGGTATATCATTGTATAAATAATTTTTAATATAAAATTGTCATTTTTATTGTAATGGATTGACATACACAGAGCAATAAATATTTTTGCAATTACCTAGATTCAATTTTATTTCTACAAATAATTATTTTCATGTAGTTATCATATTTGCTTGGGCAGGTAGACTCAAAGATATTTCACAATATCTTTATTTTGAGTGAGATTTCTCTTTCTATTTCCTTCTTGGGTTCTTTTGTAATATATAAAAATGCTGAGGATTTATGTGGATTTATTTTATATATTGCAACTTTGCTGAAGTTATTCATTATTTCAACAAGATATTCTGACTTATTTCTTGGGATACTCTAAGTCTACCATAATATCATGTACACAATGTACTAAATTTATTTCTTTATCAACTATTTTAGTTCTTTCAATTTTTTTCTTTTCTTAATACTGCAATTGATTACTTATTAGCTTCATTGTAAGTAGCATTTCTCCTTTTAAAATTAAATGACCAGTTGGAAAAATAATATAGCTCATCAAAAAATAAAACCAACCAGCTGGCAAAGGAATGACATCATCAAAATATAACATTAACGAACTGGAAAAGTAAGCACAAAAGCTAAGGGGTAGAAAAATACACACAAATATTAGAATCAGACACTTGAAAACTAATGAATCTATGAGATGTAAGTTCCATCAAAGAAAATTAAAAAAAAACTACCAAAAAATAGAAGAAAATGTAAAGTATCTTTTAGGAAAAAGAAATGGCCTGGAAAATAGATCTAGAAGAGATAATTTATGAAATATTGGTCTACCTCAAAGCTTGGATCAAAATAAGCCTGAAAAACATCTTTCAGGAAATTACCATGGAAAACTGTCCTAATAGCCTAGATCAAGAAGACAAAATAATTCTTGAAAGAATTCACAGAATACCTCCAAAAAGAGACCCCCAAATATAAACTTCAAGAAATCTGGCTAAATTCAAGAATTCTCAACTAAAGGAGAAGATACTGCAAGCAACTGAAAAAGAAGCAAATTAAATATCAAGGAAACTCGATCAGAATTTCATAGGACCTATCAGTTTCAACATTAAAGGATCAGAGGGCTAAGAATATGATATTTTGGAGGGCAAAGGATTATAAACAAGAATTAACTACCATGAAAAATTCAGCATATTCTGTCAGGGGAAAACATATAACAGAGAACTCCAAATTTTTCTGATAAAAATACCAGAACTGAAAGGAAAATTTGATTTTAAAAAATCCCTGCACATCTTGATAATCGTATTTTTTCAAGAGATTAAAGAAACATACTCAGAATGGGGATGCAGTTAGGATGATGATGAAAGTTTTGAACCTTTAGTCAGTACCTCACTTAATGAGGGTTGAATACAGTTGAAAGAATTCTTGAATATAGTTGAAGTCCTATAGGGATAGCGGAAGAATGCATACCCAATATTTTGGCTAAAGAGTCTTAAAGCACTGTGGTTGCAATGCTAAAGGGATAGAGGGAAAGAGTGTACTTAAAAGGCCTTTACATGAAAAGCTCACTAAGTGATTTTGCTTTGCTTGATGTTTGAGCCACAATTGGAGGGAATATGGTTAGAGTGGGGGAGATAAAAATGGTTCATGAAATGATTTGCCTTTATATGATGCTTTCACTTATGAGAACTGTGTCTGTGGAGTGTACTTGAAAAGATATGTCATATAAATTGACGATAATATGACATGATTCATGACTCTTTAGAAGAATATTTCTATTGGGACAGAAGAGGGAAGTGTAGTCAGACAGTTACTATGAAACATTGTTGCTTAGCAATCAATCAATAAATAAAACAAAGCTTGAGAAAGGTAGTGCTATCAAGACAGATAAAAGGAGTATATTCTAACAAAGGTTTTTTAGGTCCAAGACCATGTTAAAACCACAAAGACATGAAAAGAAGGATTATACTAGGAGAAGATTAGGCATTAGAGGATAAATAATCCCACATAGACAACATAGACACATAGATCTTGTAGAGAAAATGGAAAGAAGGGAAGGTGTAAATACTGACTAAATCCTCTTCTCAACAGATTTGGCCCAAAGAGAAAAACCATGAATTTCCAATTGAGTTTAATTATCTTTCATATCTTACAGAGAATGAGGGGAGGGTAGAAGGAAAGGGCAAGAAGTAACTGAAAAATGTGAAGGAGAAAGTAAAAAAGTATAAGTAAAGTTAAAACTTAAAAGAAATATTAATGGGGAAAGGGAAAAAAAAAACATTGATAAAGAAGGATGATGTTTTGTCCTTCATTTTGAAAAGAGATGATCACAGCTAAGAAGTTATACAATGACAAGCATATGAATTGAATTTCAGTGAGGAGGTGATATACTGAGTCACATGTCTCACTTTCTCCTCCAGAGTCATCTAGTTCCAGTGGTCAGATATGAATCAGAATAACTGGAGATGGTCCTGGATGGGAGGCAATCAGGGTTAAGTGATTTACCCAGAGTCACACAGAATGTAAGTGCAAAATGTCTGAGACTGAATTCAAACTCCTGTCCTTCTTAATCAAAGACCAGTGCTCTATCCACTATGCCACATAGCTGCCCCTGAGAAGAGATAAGAGTACAGGCAAGAGAAAAGTATAAATGGGGAAAGATATCATGGAGGGAAATACAGAATTAGTTATCTTAACTGTAAATGTAAATGGGATTAATTGTCTCATATAATGGAAGCAGATAGCATAAGGGGTAAAATTTAAATCCTACAATATGTTGTTTACTAGAAACATTTGAAGTGAAGAGATACTTATAGAGTAAAGGTAACAAGTTGGCCTCAGACGAAGCAAAAGCAAAATATATATTCCATTAGAAATGATATGGAACGAAACTGCATCTTCTTAAAAAGCACTATAGGCAATGAAGTAATGTTACTATAAAATATATGCAGCAAGTAGTATGGCATCCAAATTCTGAGGAGAAACTAAATGAATTATAGTGAGACAAAGACAGCAAAACTGTAATAATGGGGGGATTTAACCTCTTTCTTTCATAAATAGAAAAATATAACCACAAAATAAACAAAAAAGGAAGTTAAAAATCTAAGAATCTTAGAAAAGAGATATGACAAACTTCTGGAGAAAACTGAATACAGATAGAAATGTACATTTTTCTCTGTGATAATTGACACCTATCCAAAATGGACAATTCATTAACGTATAAAAATTTCACAATCAAATGCAAGAAGACAGAAATGTTACATGTGTGCTTTTCAGGTAATGATAAAATAAAAGTACATAAAATAAATTTCCATGGAAAAATAAACCAAAAATTAACTGGAAACTGAGCAACCTAATTTTAAAGAACTAATTGCTTAAACAACAAATGATAGAAATAAACAACAATTCTATCCAAAAAAATGACAGAAAGGAGACTTCATACCAGAATTTTCTAGATACATTCTTTGGGTAATTTCATATCTCTAAAACCTTATATGGATAAAATAGAGAAAGGAAAGATCAACAAATTGGGTATGTAACTTAAAAAAACTATAAAGAGAACAAGTTAAAAATCTCTAATAACATACCATTTGAAAATTTTGACAATGAAAGCATGAATTAATAAAATTGAAAGTAAGAAAACCATTGATCTAATAAATAAGACTAAAATCTAATAAATAAACTCAATAGGTAAACTGTTGGTTAATCTGATTTTAGAAAGTAACAAGGAAAATTAAGTTGCTTATATATCAAAAATGAAAAGGGAGAACTCACCATCAATGAGGGGAAAAATAAGGAGATGATTCAGATATATTTTGCTCAACTATATGCCAATAAATTTGACAATCTGAGTGAAATGAATGAATATTTAAAAATACAAACTGCTCTGATTAACAGAAGAGCAATTAAAATACCTAACCTTATTTCTGAAAATAAATTATCAATAAATTCTCTAAGAAAAAATATCCAGGCTCACATGGATTTACAAGTGAATTCTATAATACATTTAAGTAAAAATTGATTCAAATTCTGCATAAAGTGGCAATGATCAAAACTACCTGTTACTGTTAAAAATAGAGTAGTGTACCAGGGGATTAGAGTAGGTACAAATGAAACAGTAATAAATGATGGTAGTAATCTATAGCTTGGCAAATCCAAATACATTAGTTTCAGGAATTAAATCTCTTAATTCAACAAAAACTGCTGGAAAAATGGGAAAATAGTTTGACAAAATCTAGATAAAGACCCACATCTCACATCCTATACAAAAATAAGATCAAAATGGGTACAGAATTTAGACATTAAAGGGTGGTACCATAGCTCAATTAAGAAATAAAAAAAAATACTCTATCTGTTGGATAAATGTAAAGAGGAGAAGGTATTATTAAACAAGAAATAGGGTTTGTTATGAATTACAAATTGGATGATTTTTGAAAATATTATTTTAAAAAGTTTTTACAATGATTAAACTAATGCAGTCAAGATTAGATGGAAAACAGAAAACTGGGAAACAATTTTCACTGCTAGTTTTTCTGATAAAGGACTCATTTCTAAGAATATATAAAGAACTGAATCAAATTTATGTGATTACAGATCTTTCTCCAATTGATAAATGGTCAAATGCTATGAACATGCAATTTTCAGATGAAAGCTATTTATATTCATGTGAAAAAAAAACACTTCACATCATTATTGACTAGAGAAATGCAAATTAAAATACATATGAGGTACTATTTCACACTTATCAGATTGGTTAAGTTGACAAAAAAAGAAGAAAAATGATCAAAGTTGGAGAGTATGTGGGAAGATTGTGCATTAATACACTGTTAGTGGAGTTGTGAACGGATCCATCACTGTGGAGAGCAATCTGGAACTGTGCCCAAGGAGCAATAAAACTAAACATATCCTTTGATGCAGAAATATAAATACTAAGTCAATATCCAAAGGAAATCATAAAAAAGGGGAAAAAGTCTGACATGTTCAAAAATATTTATAGCAGCTCTTTGTATAGTAGCAAAAAATTGGAAATTGAGGGAATGCCCAACATTTGAAGAATAACTGAAGAAGTTATGGTATATGAATGTGATGGAATATTATTGTTCTATAAGAAATCATGAGAGGCCAGACATTAGAGAAGCATTAAAAGGATACTGAGCAAGAGAACTCTGTACACATTAACAACATGGTGAGTTGGATGGACATGACTCCTCAGCAATTTAAAGATCAAAGACAATACAGAGAGACCTGTTATGGACAATGCCATCCACATACAATGAAAAAAAAAGACTCATAATCTGAATGTATACTATGTTCATGTTAATAAAATTTCCGTTATGCTTTTCTTTTCTATCTCAGAATTTTATTTCTTGCCCGTTAGACCTAATTCCTCTAACGCAAAATGACTAATGGCTAAATATGTTAAGCAAAAAATGCACTTGTACAAGTTTTTCCATACACTTCACTGTGAAAGGGAGGGGGAAGAAGAAAGGGAGAGTGGTAGAAAATTGTGTAATTATAAATTAACTAATAGATGAATGTTGAAAAACTGCCATAGCATGTGATTGGAAAAATAAAGTAAAACATCAGTTTTAAAAAAATGGAATCTCCTTGAGAACAGGGACTGTGTTTGATTTTTTTAATCCAATTATATGAGGATCTGGTACAAAGTCATATATATATATATTCTAAGTAAAACTGAGAATCTCCAGAAAGTCTTTAAATATGTATTTTACAGGCCTGTTAATATTATGTGGGATGGGTGTGTAATATGGATAGGAAGAACCAAACAAATAAAAATAGTTAATTTTAATTTCTAAATAATTTTAAAATAAATTTTAATGAATTTGTGATTTTGCTACCATTTGATAATCACTATTACATAATTTCCTACACATATATAAAAGTTGTGTCAAAGTGGACCAAGAAAATGAATATTTTAAATCAGTTGATATAAACTACAAAGCTCAAATTAAAATTTGTACTTTATATTTTTTGAATCTACATCTTTGTAGGATTAAAATAACCCAAATCTTAGACTATTCTAAGTAATTCCACAGAAAAAGAAAAGAGCATACTCATTTTAATAGCAAAAAATTTATAAATTTTAAGCAGTTAAAATTTCCCCTGAGATATTAAAAAAAGTTTCAGGTAGATTAAACCTAGACTAAAAATTAAATCAAATTATACTCTATGTGCTCAGTTTTCTATAGGGAACCACAAGCCACTGGAGTGTAAAATTCTAATTAATTATGTGGAATGCTAATAGATTTTAAATTAAAAATACTTGCAACTGAGTACTACCTCACTTTATATAAGCTTGCAAATGAATATTATAATGAAATAGTAACATGAAATTTAGAATTGAGTGTGAAGTACAATAGCTACTATTCCGATTCAATCTGCTGATGTTTCATTAAAATCATGCACATCAGAATTATCTCCATATATATATCCATAAAGGCCATAGTCCCTATAATGTTCCTGGACAAAAAAAAAGGTACAATGAGACTTAGGTTTGAAATCAAAATAGTTAATAACTCTTGTTATTTCCAAGGCATTGAAGGAACAATAACAAATGCTAAAAGTACAGAGGATAAATTAGTGAGAAGGGTTGAGAAGGGATGAAGGGGGGACAGTTGACAGAGAGAGACATAGAAACAAATACAGAAAGAAAGACAGAGACAGAGGCAGAGGTAAAATGATAGAAAAAGAGATAGACAGAAGCAGAGGCATAGAGACATAATGAGAAATATACAGAGAGAATCAAAGTCAAAATGAGGGACAGAGTTAGACAAAGAGATTCAGAGACTTTGAGAAATCCATAGATAAGCAGAGAATGAGATAAAGACAGCGAGAAAGATGGGAAACTCTCAAGAATAAAATTCCAATGACACAAAGGAAAAGAATTCTATGAGGAAGAAAATAGTTTTTTTGTAGAGAACAAAGTATGTGACACATATTTCACTTACCATTTTTGTATCAAATATCATATATAATATCACATTCAACCTTATATGTGATCATAGATAATCTATCATATAAGTTATCATCATGCCCTTCC
Organism: Macrotis lagotis; assembly: GCF_037893015.1. Classification (NCBI taxonomy): domain Eukaryota; kingdom Metazoa; phylum Chordata; class Mammalia; order Peramelemorphia; family Peramelidae; genus Macrotis; species Macrotis lagotis. Next base: position 77,211,700 of record NC_133658.1, on the reverse strand, counting down.
TGTGTTCCTGACTTTCTTGTCTTCTATATCATTAATCTGCTGCTCTTCCACTTCCATATATTTCAGTATGAAAATTATCCTGGCCTCAGATAATTTTTCCTCCTTATTTTTGGGAAAGTCCTTTCTAGGAGTCATTATTAAGGTAACAAATCCTGGCATGTCATCTTTCATTCACTACTTGACTGTATTATTGACTCTCCAAATTTTTCTGCCATACTCCAAATCATTATGTCCTCCCTTTTTTCATCTGCTTTTATTGTGTTGTCTTTTTTGTTCTAGTTTGTCTTTGTTTTTGCAAGGCAATGGAGTTAAGTAATTTGCCCAAGGTAACACAGCTAGGTAATTATTAAGTGTCTTTGGCTGAATTTGAACTCAGGTCCTCCTGACTACAGGGCCGGTGCTCTATCCACTGCATCACTTAGTTGCCTCTAATGCATTGTTATACTTTGTCATATTCCAATACAATATAAGATCCTTAAGATTATTATCCATTTGTTTGTGGCTGAATGCCAGTGCTTGCTTAGTACAATCCTCAATCTAGGTTAGGCAGTTAATGAATTATTTATTACTAATTGCCATATTATATTGAACATTTTATTTAAACTCATGTATTATATCTGCTTAGCTGTATCTTATTGATGTATCCACCTGTCTTTCTAACAATATGACTTACATTGTAGTCAAGAAGAATTGAGTTCAAATACAACTTCATATACTGATCATCTAATTCTGGGTGTATTGCTTAACCCCTCACATTTTTCTTATTTTTCAAATGAGTGGGTGCAACTAAATAAACTCTAAGTTCCCATTGAGCTCAACTGTGCTTGTGATACTATAATGAAATATATGCATATATTTACATTAATAAGTATATATACATATACTTATTGGTAAGCATAAAGAGAGAGAGGAGTAGAAGAAAATTATAGAAAGGAGAGATAGAAAAAGAAAAAATGGTTGAGTTAAAAAAGGTGGGAAATAGCTAAACAGCTAACAGAGGGTTAGTATAGGTGGGAAATATAATATTGTAAAGAAAGTATCAGAAGTTCTAAAACTCATGAGTTAATGAGACAAGCAACAGAAAAGAACAGAAAAAATAAAATTATAAATTGATGAAGTGTTAGATATTGAATAGAGTTATTGGCCAGGGTGTATAAAAAATTATAGCTTAAAACAGAGATTTTGTAGTCTTATTTTACATTTGCTTTTGCTGCCTAGGAAAAATTATACTTTCATTGGAAAGGAATAGCAAATTTTTTTCATAGGGAATAGGTATACAATATAAATATGGATATATTCAGGGAGCACTTGGTACAAATGAACTGCATCATGGAGTAATAATATAATTGTTAGAAATTATTTGCTCTCAATGATAACTGAAAATTTAGACTTGGTAAACAAAGCAATTTCAGATCTAAACAAAATGGAAGATAACATTTGCTACTATAGACCCATGAGCTTGACTTGTATACCTGAGGGAAATAAGGAATGGGTCATTGAAGAGATGTTTTGGAGCATATTGATTAACGGAAGAGAACAGAACTTCATCAAAAACAGATCATTCATGACACCTCACTGTCCTTTTTGAAAGGACAATTAAACTGAAGTTTGGAAATAAAACATATGTTTTCCTACATGTTAGTAAATATTTTGCTAAAGCATTGTATTTGTTGTCATGGGGAAAGGTGAAAAATTTAGAATAGATGTAAGAATATTTAGAATTCAGAACTAGTCAAAGAACTGAACTCAATACTCATATTACCTCAAAAAGAAGTAATATAAATTGTATATTACCTCAAAAAAGAGGTCTGCAGGGAATTCTATGATTTGTGCCTTGTTTGAGTTTGAAATCAATTTTTACAGCAATGACTTGAGTAAAAGAATGAAATATATACTTATCCAAATTTCCATATGATACATGCTGTATATTAAAGATGTAGCTATCAGGAACATGGAGCTGATAGTTTCTTTGTTTTGAAGAGAGTAAAGAATTGGAAAAGATAAATAATTTTCAGAGTATCCAGAGGAACAAAATTATAGGTATAGGTCTTAAGGTCCAAATCAATTGAAGGACTTTGGAATGTTTAATCTGGAGAGGAGAGACATAAGATTTATTATATGAAGAAAGAATTTTATTTGAATTATTTGAAAGTATGGGAAAGAATTATAAGCAAATGGAGAAATATTAAGAAAAATATTTAGGCTCTATGACAAGACAGATTTCCTAGAAATTAGAATTATTCAAAATAAAATAAGATATATAAAGAGGAAGTAGATGTTCATTCATTTAAGGCTTTTCAAAATAAGCATATATGATTATTTTATGATTTGTATTCATTCAACAATTAATAAAAAGTTCCTTTTTCTAGTCATGATATCATTTAGGGAAATGAAGATACAAAGTTATTATGTAAAAAGTCTCTGACATGAGTAAATTTGTATTCTACTCTATGAAAAAAACAAATGTTTACATACACACACATACATACATACATGTATTTGTACACAAAGACACACACATTCAAAATAAATACTAGGTAATTTTGAGTTAAAAGTACTAGAAATATGGAAGATCCAAAAAGTACTTTATGAAAGAGGTGATAATAGAATTTAGCTGTGATGAATAAGAAATTTTACAAAGCAAAATGAAGAATGGAACTCATTTCATCACTGAACAACTTCCATAAATACATGAGATGGGGAATAGCTGAAGAAATTGTGGTATCTCATTTTGATGGAATATTGCTGTGCACTAAGAAATTATGAATTCAATACACTTCAAAAAATATGCACAAAATAATGAAGAGCAAAATGAGCAGAACCAGGTAAACAGTTAATACAATAATGGTAAATTATTTAAAGTATGATTTTGAGTGACTATTATAAATATCCAAATTAACTTAATGACATATGAATAAATAATATCTTTATCCAGAGAAATAACTCAAAAATAGAATTATGTAGGGAATAATCTTACAAATATATGTACACATATGCATACATATACACATAAATATCCATCTAGCTCTAACCCTTTATCTTTCTTCATATGTGTGTGTGTGTGTGTGTATTATATATGTATGTGTGTGTATATTTATATTTATATATTTTTCTGATTATTTATGTTCAGTGAAAAATCTCCAAGTTGAGGTGGGAAGGAAAGAAAGAAGTGTACTTGATAATTTTATAACAAATATATATATATATATATATATATATACACAATATATATATATATATATATATATATATTTAAAAAGAATAGCAAGTTGTTCTTCATAGATTTGTGTAAAATATTTTGGTTATCCATTAGCAAAAAAGTTTTGATAAATACATTTCAGTGCATTTTTATTTATCCTTTGTATTTTATAGTATTCTGAAGAACTCAAGTTATACTTCCAAATTGGTCTACAATAAAAAAAAAATTGGTAAAGAATGCTTATAAATAGGATTGCTTTGATAAGTTATAGATTTAACAAGATCATCCCCAAATTTATGTTGCAATGGCTATTCCAAAGATATTTAAGGTGATATAAAATACAAAGGATAAATAAAAATGCACTGAAATGTATTTATCAAAACTTTTTTTTGCTAATGGATAACCAAAATATTTTACAAAGCTAGAAAAATTAGTAAAACAAAATCATCTGGAGGAACAAAATATCAGGAAAATTAACAGGAATTAGAAATCAACTAGTAATAATTATTTTACTGAGTTAGAAGAAATAGTGAAAAATTCATCTGGAGCAACAAAAGGTCAAGAATAGTGAGACAAGTGTTAAAAAAAAGTATAAAGGAGGGTGCCCTAGCTCTACTAGATCTGAGACTATGCATTAAAGTGGCAGTACTGAATGACTTAATTAATCTACTGTTTGACAAATCCAAAGACATTGGCTTCTGGGATAATAGCTCACTATTTGATGGAAATTGTTGGGAAAACTGGAAAATAGTTTGATTAAAAACTAGGCATAGACCCAAATATCACACCTATACCTAAATAGGATCAAAATGGGTACAGGATTTGAACATAAAGGGTGACACCATAGATAAATTAATAGACCATGCAATACTCTATCAGATCTATGTAAAAGGGACAAATTTTTGACTAAACAAGAAATAGAGTACAATATGAACTGCAAAATGAATGATTTTGACTATATTATATTAAAAAGGTTTTCACTCATAAAATCATGCTGCCAAAATTATAAGGAACACAGGAAGCTGGTTAACAATGTTCACAATGAGGAATTCTGATGGGGATTTCATTTCCAGACTATATGGTGATCTACATCAAATTTTTGGTGTTACAAGTCACTTCCTAATTGAGTAATGGTCAAAAGATGTGAATAGATAGTTTTCAAATGATGAAATTAAAACTATAAAAATCATATGAAAAGATACTCCAAATGATTATTGATTAGATAAATGCAAATTAAAACAACAATGAGATATCACCTCATACCTATCACATTGGCTGAGATGACAAAAAAGGAAAATGATCAATCTAGGAGAAGATGTGGGAGGATTGGAATATTTAATCCATTGCTGGTGGAGTTGTGAACTGGTCCAATCATTCTGGAGAGCAATATGGAACTATGCCCAAGGAGCAATAAAATTGTTAGCACCCTTTGATCTAGCAATTCCAATTATAGACCTATATCCAGAAGAAATCATAAAAAAACTGAGAAAGGTTCCTCAAGTTACAAAATATTCCTAACAGCTCTTTTTTTACTAGCAAAGAACTGGAAATTGAGGTGATGCCCATCAATTGGAGAATGACTGAACATGCTGTGGTACATAAATATTATAGAATCTTATTGTTCTATAAGAAACCATAAATGGTCAGACCTAGAGTACCATGGCATGAATTACAGGATCTGATGCTGAGCAACGGGAGCAGAACCAAGAAAAAATATATACTTTAACATCAACCTTGTGAAATCATCAACTGTAATTGATGCAACTGCTCTCAGCAATTCAGAGACCTAGGATAAACCTATTAGACCAGCTATGGACGATTCTATCCCCATCCAGAGGAAGAAAAACAAAAATCAAAACAAAACAAAACAAAAAAAATCCTTCAGAATCCAATGAACACTGTATTCACTTTTTTGGGAAAAAATCGTATGTATTTCTTTCCCTTAATCCTAATTCCTCACACTCAAAATGACTAATATGTAACATGTTTAACACAAATATGTGGTTATAATATTAATATCACTATTCACTGAGGGTAGGTGGGGTGGGAATGGAGGGGAGAGGAAATAATGTTGAAAAACTTTCATAACATGTATTTGGAAAAATAAAATATCTATAAAAAAGAAAATTAAGGTGATTAATGAAAAAATGGAAAGGAAGGTAGACTAAATAAAATAGATCTAGCACTATATTATAAAGCAACAGTCCTCAAAGCTGTCTATTAATGCCCAATAAATAGAATAGTGGGTCAATGGAATACATTTGGTACAAAAGAAACAATTGTAAATGACTATAGCAATCTACTGTTGGACAACTCCAATTATTTCAGCTTCTTGAAGGACTCCTTAAAAGACAAAAACTCAGGGGGAAAACTGGAAAATAATGGGGCAGAAATTAATCTTAGAAAATTATCTCATACCTCTCATCAAAATAAGGTCAAAATGGATAAACATTTAGACTTAAAGGGCAATATCATGGGCCAATTAGAACAAGAAATTGTTTATCTATCAGATCTATGGAGATAGAGAGAAGTTTATTACCAAATAAGAGGAAAAAAACAGTACAAATTGAAAAAAAGGATAATTTTGAGGACATTACGTTAAAAATTTTGTGCAAATGAAACCAATGCAACCAGGATTAGAAGGAATGCAGAAAACTTGGAAATAATTTTCACAGGAAGTATTTATGGTAAAGCTGAATTTGAGGAAATGAAAACAGTGAAAAGAAATAATATTCTTGCAAGAGTATCACAAAAAAATTGCCTGAAGAAAACAATACTTTTAAAAGTAAAATTTGCCAAATCACAAAGGAATATAACTCATCAAAAAGTAAAATCGTCATCTCAAAAAGGAAACACTAAAGTTATCTGAAGAAAATATAACCTTAAAATTTCAAATTGGAGAAATGGAAGTTAATGATACTCTGAGACACCAAGATTCCACCAAAAAAAAAAACTGAAGAGTTATCAAAAAGGAAGATAATGTAAACAGTCTCTTAGGAAAAATGATTGATGAGAAAATAGTTCCAGTAATGACAATTTTTATGAATTAGTGGTCTACCTGAAAACAATGATCAGAAAGTGGTCTGGACAATATCTTTCAGGAAATTATCAGTGAAAACTGTCTAGTTTCCTAGAGAAAGAAGAAAAATCATTTTTTAATTAGATTTTATTTATTTTGAGTTTTACAATTTCCCCCCAATCTTACTTCCCTCCCCCACCCCACCTCCACAGAAAGCAATTTGTCAGTCTTTACATTGTTTTCATGTTGTACATTGATCCAAATTGCGTGTGATGAAAGAGAAATCATATCCTTAAGGAAGAAACATGAATTATAAGAGATAACAAGATCAGATAATAAGATATCAGTGAAAAATCATCCTTGAAAAAATCCATGAACCCCTCAGAAAGAGACCCCAAACTAAAATTCCAAGGAATATTGTCCCTAATTTTCAGAATTCTCAGCTAAAGGAGAAAATACTGCAAGCAGTCAAAAGATGGCATTTAAACCCCAGAGAGTCTCTATTGGTTTTACAAAGAACTTATCACTTACAAAAATAAAGAATCAGAAGTGATGGAATTTGATATTTCAGAGGGCAGGAGCTTGGATACTTTCAGGAGGAAAAGATGGATTTTCAAGAAAATATAGGACTTCCAAATTTTTCTGATAAAAGAACAACATTGAGAGAAAATTTGATTTTCAAATGGAAGACTCAAGAAATATGTAAAAAAAAATCATTGGAAAAGGTGGGAAGATGTTACTCAATAAGATTAAACTGTCTAGACCTCTATACAAGAAGACAACACTTGCAATTATAGAGAATTGTATTCCTCTTAGGATAGTTGAAAGGAGAATATGTAGACAGAGGGTGTGGGTATAATTGTAATGTAATGATATTTTATCACATAAGCGTTACATTTCTAAGGGGACAGTTGAGGTGAGAATATTTTGAAGGAGGGTATCTTTAAAATCAAAATCCTCAAAATCAAAATCTGATTGATTATTGAGTGATTATGATATGATAATGCTTATAATAAATCAATCAGATTTTGATTTTGATTCTATTAGTTCTATCAAGTTAGATAAAAGGAGCAAACTTTGACAGAGATTTAGAAGATAATCTAAAACCATCAAGAGATGAAAAAAATATACTGGGAGAAGAAGATTGGGGCATTCAAGTTAAGTTACACACTTGAGGAGTCAGAAATAATTTATAAGAGTAGAAGAAAGAAAGCAGGGTATAAGCACTGAGTAAATCTTATTCTCTAAAGATGTGATTCAAAGAGGAAACTAAATGTTCCCCCATTTGGATATAAAAATTTATCATATCCTACAGGGATATAGAGAGGAAAGAAAAAAGAGGAAGTTGGGTTTGATAAAGAAAGGGAAAGTAAAAGAAAAGATAAAGACAAAGTTAAAGTGAAAAAAAATAAAAGCCTAAAGAGAGAAAAAAAAAGGAAAGAGGGCTGATAGAATAAAGGTCAGCTTAAGAGACAGCAACAGAAGCAAAATACTGTTTTAGAATGATATGGAGAAAGAAGAAAGAAAAGATCAAACAAGGAAAGATGGTTATGAGGAGTAGAAGAGTCATTTATCATAACTGAATGTGAATGATGTGAATGGTATAAACACTTCTATATAACTGGAACAGATAGCAAAGTGGATTATAAACCAGAATTATACAATATGTTCCTTACCAAAAATGCATTTGAAATAGAGATACATTTAAGCTAAAGGCATATGGTTAGAAAAAATATTTCATAGCTGTGCTTAGGCAAAAAAAAAAATAGTGGCAGAATCCTGATCTCAGACAACACAAAAGAAAAAAAGTAGATCTAATTAAAAGGGAGAAAGAAGTAAACTGTCTTCTTAATAAGCACAATAAGCAATAAAGTAATATCAATATTAAACATAAATCATCAAGTCATAGAGCATCCAAATTATTAGTGAAGAAGTTATGTGTTACAGGGAGACAGACAGCAAAATAATATTAATGATGGTATTAATATTAATTAAAATATAATTATAAAAGGGAGAAAGAAGTAAAGTTCTTCTTAATAAGTACCATAAGCAATAAAGTAATATCAATATTAAACATATAAGCACCTAGTCATAGAGCATACAAATTATTAGTGGAGAAATTATGTGTTACAGGGAGACAGACATCAAAATAATATTAATGATGATATTAATTAATTAATAAATATTAATTACTATCCAAGAATTAAAAAAACTAATCACAAAATGAATAAGAAAGAACTGAATAAAGTTAATGTCTGATAGATCTCTGGCGAAAACTGAATGGAAATAGAAAGGAATATATTTTCATCTTTCTTGTACATGACACCTACACAAAAATTGAACATCCCTTAGGGTATTAAAAAATTTACAATAAAATGCATAAAAGAAGAAAGTTAAAATGTATCCTTTTCAGATCATGATTCAATAAAATTTTCATTTAACAAAGCATCATAAAAAGAGACAAAAATTAGACACTAAATAAGCTAATTTTAAATAACAAGTGGATCAAATGACAGATTAATTAAAGAAAAAAGAGAAAAAGGCAAAAAAAAGAAATTGTAGAATTCAATAGATTACAAATGGAGGAATGTTGAATACTACCTTTGCATGTAATTGAAAATACATACATTCATACATATAGTTACATCTATCTATACAAGAATTAGGAGTAATTCATAAAGATATTTAGTTTCACACATAAGGAATTTTGTCACTATTTTCCTCTCCTGTGATGGTATTTTTATCATACCCATCAGAATAGTAGTTTTCTCAATTATATTTTGTTCATTTTGATATTACACTCTGCTTCTAAGGCATAGGGTGGATAGTCCTAAGCTTTGTGTACTGTGCTCTGTGGTTCTGGTCTCTTGATTTTTGCTATGGTATCTCACTTGTTCACATTTTGTTCCCTGGCTTAGAGTTGTCAAACCCAGTCCTGCCTACTACAGTAGTGTTCCCTAGATCAACTCTTGCCTATTGAGCTATGGTGAGGACCATCACTGCTGACCTAGAATAATCAATATCCTGTTGAGCTGGGTCCTGTGTTGCAATGTGGCTAAGAGCCTATTGCTGTCTTCCCAGCACTCCCACCAGTGTTGTCCTATACACTTCCTTTTTACCCCTGTGAGAAAGATCTTTTCAGGTGTTCCTCCATGATATCCTGAGAGAACTTGTTTCATTCTGATTTTTTGTTTGTTCATTTGATTTGGGGTCTATTCAGAGAATTCATCCAAAGTTGTTTCACAAAAAGCTCCAGGAGCTTCCTATATGCCACCATCTTGATTCTACCCCAGAAGATTTATTGGATTCATTTTTAAACATATATAGAGAACTGGGTCAAATATATCAGATTGCAAGCCATACCCCAATTAATAAATTGTCAAAATATATGATAGACAGTTCTCAGATGAAGAAACAAAAGTTATATGTAGCCATACAAAAATGTTCTAAATCATTACTTACTTCTCAAACATATCATGTTGGCTAAAATGAGAAAAAAGATAAATGATCACTTAGGATACATTTTTTGTAAAGCTGAAACATTTAAGCATTGTTGTTGCAGTTGGGAACTGATCCAGCCATTCTGTAGTGCAATTTGGAGCTTTGCCCAAAGGACAATAAACATGTCCAGATCCTTTGATCTAGAAATACCATTACTTGACCTATAAATCAAAGATTTCATTAGCTCTTTATGGCAACTTTTTAAAATTTTTCTTTATTTTTGCAATGCGATGGGGTTAAATGACTTGACCAAGGTCACACAGAATAATTAAATTTTTTAGAGACATAACTCACAGAAAGATCCATTGAGGCATTTCTCCAGCCCAAGGTAACCCGGAAAATAGTGGGAAGGTTCTATTCCACAGGCTTGGAGGGGCTACAACACACCAGAGAGAAGGAACTTCAACCTCCTGGAAACAGCCCCAGGGTGCCTGGGACCTCCAGCTCCTAGCAGCAGAAGGAGTTTCCTGACCTGAACCCCAGAGAACACCAAGCACAACTTGAAAGATCAGCAAAGAGACCTCTTCCAGAGTGAGAGCAAAGCTCAGGCCAGCCTGGACCTCATCATGGTCAAGGCATTCAGAGCAGTCCAGATCCCAGGAACTGGAAGCACGCCTGTGGAACCACCCAGCAGGAGTCTCTGGGCAACTGTGCCCTGAGGGCTCAGTCCATGGAAGGTAAGGGAGTGGTAGGAGGCTGTCAAGGTCTGTTCTCTGTCCCATGGACAGGACTCTAAAGATTTAACCATATTCAGACCTTGGTAACAGTCTTGGGGCCCCATGGAGCTGGGACCCCCCCACAGCCCTGGGGCAGAGAGGTGAGGTAGTGGTCAATCAACAGACAAGGAGAGCAGTCAAAGCCTCACATACTAAAATCCTTGTGGGGGGTGTATCAATAACACTCAAAAGCTCAAGAATCACTTTAAAACCAGGCACAAACTGGGGAAATGAGAAAAACAGGAAAAAAACAGGAACTTGACCATAGACAATTACTTTGGTCCCATGGAGGATCAAAATGCTCAATCTGAAGATGTGAAAGTCCAAGCTTATGCTTAAAGACTCCAAGAAATATACAGTTTGGGCTCAGGCTATGGCAGAGCTCAGAAAGATTTTGAAAATCAAGTGAGGGTGATAGAAGAAAAATTTGGAAAACAAATGAGAGAGATACAGGAAAAAACATGAAAATGAAGTCAGCAACTTAGTCAAGGAGATCCAAAAAAAATTCTGAAGAAAATAACACATTAAAAACCAGTTTTGGGTCAAATGTATAAAAACAGTTCAAAAAGTTAATGAAGAGAAGAATGCTTTAAAAAGCAGAACTGGCCAAATTGGAAAGGAGATAAGAAAGCTCTCTGAGGAAAACAAATCCTTCAGATGTAGAATGGAGCTAAAGGAAGCTGATGACTTTATGAGAAATCAATACACAATACTTCAACACTCAAAGAATGAAAAATTAGGATTGCATTGAAAAACAACTGATCTAGACAACAGATTCATAAAAGATAATTTAAAAATTATTGGGATACCTGAAAGTCATGATCAGGAAAAGAGCCTTGACCTCATTTTTAAAGAATTTCTACAGGAAAATTGCCCTGTTATCTTAGAAGCAGAGGGTAAAATAGAAATTGAGAGACTTCACTGATCTCCCCTGGAAAGAGATCCAAAAAAAAAAAACAACAACCCCCAGGAATATCATAGTCAAGATCCAGAACTCCCAAGTCAAAGAGAAAATATTGCAAACAGCCAGAAGGACACAATTCAAATATCATGGAGCTGTGGTCAGGATTACCCAGGATTTAGCAGCATGTACATTAAGGGCTTATAGGGCTTGGAATATAATATTCCAGAAGGCAAAAGAGTTTGGAATGTAACTGAGAATCAACTACCCAGCAAAACAGAATATCCTTTTTTTCCAAGGGAAAAGATGGACTTTCAGTGAAACAGGGGAATTTCAATTGTTCCTGTTGAAACAACCAGAGCTGGACAGAAAGTTTGACCTTCAAGTACAGGACTCAGGTGAAGCATAGAGAGGGAGGATGACAAGGGTAAATTATGAGGGTCTTAAAGATGATGAACTGCTTGCATTCCTGTATGGAAAGATGATACTGATAATACCCATATGAACCTTCTTATTTAATAGAGAATGTAGAAGGAGCTTTTATTGATGAGGCACAGGAGAGAGCTGAATTTGAAGATATGATATATTGTTAAAATGGGGTCAATAGATGAAAAGGAAATATACTGGGAGAAAGAGCAAGGTGAGGTAGAATAGGCTAAGGTATTTCATATAAAAGACATTTCATGTAACATTTGCAATGGTATGGAAGGAGGGAAGGTGAGGGGGAATGAGGGAGCCTTAATTTTCATTGGAAATGGCTCAGAGAGGAAACAGCATACAACACTCAATAGGGTAAAGATATCTAGAAGAAAAAGGAGAGAAGGGGGGCAGGGGGAGGGGGAATGATAGAGGAGAGGGTAGATCATAAAAGAGGATAGTCATATATAACACAATTTCTTTTTTTTTCACTTTTTGCAAGGTTGTGGGATTGGGTGGCCTGTCTGGGATCATAGAGCCGGGTAGTTGCTGGGTCTCTGGGATGGGATGTAGGCTTAGGACCTCTTGGAACTAGAGTCAGTGCTCTGTCCACTGTGCCACTCAGCTGACCCACAGCACATTTTTGAGCAGGGACAGAGTGAAAGGAGAGAGAGAAAATACAATATATGGTAATGGGGAGGAATGGATGGAGGGAATTACAATCAGCAACAACTATATCACAAAGACAAACATTTTTTACTCTTTCTTTTTCTTTATTTCTCATGAAGTTTTATATTTTGTGGAGGAGGGAATATCATGTTTACTCTTAAACAAGAATATTTCAGTATGTGTAAATACATTTAAAAAATAAAAAGGAGGATTTATGACTAGAAAGAGGGATAAACCAGTAGAGAGACAGAGAAAGAGAAAGAAATAGAAACAGATATTGAGAGACACAGTCAGAAAGTTAGGTACCCATTGACAGTCATGACATACAGGATATATTGATGAATGTTCTTAGCACATTAGTTAAAGCCCATTTTGGTTTTATAGAAGTTTATGAACAATTTCTATATTGATTGAGGGCAGATATAATTTTGATCTGATTGAGAAGGCATGGTTAGTTTGTGATCTGCACAGATGGTAGAGATGAAAACAGTATTATAACAGATCAATGAAAGTTTCAAAGTAACAACATTAGCAAAAGAACTTACCAGATCAGCTAGCTGTTTATTACTACAATGTGGATCCCATAATTTATTATTCACCCTGTAGGTAGTGGATAATCTGTGAAGTCAGTCTGAAAGACAACAGATAAAGAATCCTCCTATGAAAAAGATGATATGATGAAATAATAGCTAGCTATCCAACAAAAAATTCCCCTAAAAGCTATAGACTCTCTCCTCATTACTTTGGGATCTGATATAAAGTCCTTGGTACTACGTAGGAAGACAAATATAGGTGTACATGTCAGCATGAGAGAGTCTGGACAAACAATAAGAAGGAAATAAAAGGCTAGCGAGGGGAAAATCTCTAGGTATGAAATGAGGGAAAAGATACCAAAAGGAAAAAAAAAGCAGAATGTTATGAGTATCCTAAAGTCAAACTTGACCCAACCACAACCAACTCATTCATGACAGAATCTACCATGTAGGTAAGAGGGTTTCTGTTGATGTTAAAAATACAGAATCCAGTTTTGTTTTGTTTTGCTTGAGGGATGGAGTAGGGAGAGATCACTAAAGAATACAAAAGACACATGGAATAATAAGCAACAATATATGATAGTTTACAATTAAGTCCTAAATTGATGGTTGAGTTTAGACATTTCAGAAAGAAAAAGAGACTATCAAAGATTAACTCTGGATAAATTATTTAGGGACAAAGAAGAAAAAAATCCTGAAAGAAAACAGAAAAGGAGTTATCAATGGAAAAGGAAGTTTCAATAAAAATGATATAGACAGTGTGGGAGTGAAGTTATTAACACTGTTAAAATTCTAGATAGGTCAAGTGAATGGTTCTGAAAAAGGTATTAGATTTAGCCAGAAGTCAATCACTGAAAACCTTAGCAAGACAAAATTCAGTACAGTAGTAGGACTGAAAATCACTAATCTTTTAAATTGGCACTGCTTTAGGTTTCAATAAGGGTGTGATAAGTGCACTCAAATATTCTATCAGAATGGGTCAAATGGTTCATTTTCTAACATCTGTTATCAGCTTCAAGTTACTGATCAGAAAGGGGCAAAATTCTATGCATTGTTTTTAAAATAAATTTACAGACCACCATGGAATCATAAGTATATGGTATCTCTTCCCCATATAAAAAAATCATTTTATCACTTCAAAAAAAAAGAAAGGAAGGAGGAAAGAAAGAGTGGGAGGACTTCTGAAAAACCTGGAAAGATTTTCATTAACTGATACTGAGTGATGTCAGTTGAACCTGGTGAACACTGTACCTATTAACAGCAACATATGCAATGATCCACTGTGAGAGAATTAGCTCCTCTCAGCAATTCAGAGATCAAGGACAATTCTAAATGCCTTCTGATGGAAAATGTTATCCATATTCATAGTGGGGAAAAAAGTAACAACTTTGGACTATTAATTCAAAACAAACCCTACTATTTTCACTTTTAACAATTTCTTTTATCTTTTATTAATTTCTCATGCTTTTTTCCTTTTCCTTTTAATTCTTTTAATGCATGATTAATAAGTAAATATGTTAAACATTTGTACATGTACAACTTTTATCAGATTTCTCACAATCATGTGGTGGAGGGAACTGTTAGAAAAATGTGGAACTCACAAACTTACAAAAGTATGAATGTTGAAAACTATCTTTCCATGTAATTAGAAAAAAATAAAATTAAATATAAATTTTTTTCAAAAGTTAATGAGCTGAGGGACTTTTGATCTATATGGCATCTTTAATAAATAGATATTCATTCAGTCATTACTTAAAAATCTTCAGTGAAGAAAAAATTCTTCTTCCAGGAGCAGTCCATTCCACTTGGAAATAATGCTATTTTATGTAATTTTAACCTTAATATTATTGTTCTCTCGGTATTCATTACTTTATAATTCTGCTTTCAGGGTGATGCAGTGGATAGAGCACTGTCCCTGGAGTCAGGAGTACCTGAGTTCAAATCCGGCCTCAGACACTTACTAATTACCTAGCTGTGTGGCCTTGGGCAAGCCACTTAGCCCCATTACTTTGCAAAAAAAAATTAATAAAATAAAAATATAAATCTGATTTCACAGAAAATCAAAATGATTATCTGCATGAAAGACCTTAATATGCTTAAAGATAGGATTTCCCCAATAATGTTTTCTCTTTTTAGTGAGATAAAAGATGATAAGGAAGACTAGTGGTAGGAAGATCAGTGAGATAACTATTTCAAGAATCCATGTAAAAGGATAAATACCTTAACAAGATTGGTACCGATGGGACTGAAATAAATGAAATACTCTGGGAAAGAAATTGAAATGTCAGGATAAGATGACAGATTGCTTATATGTTCCAAAAATCCTCAAAGGGCATCAAGTCCAGGCTAAGAGCTAGTCTGAAACTATCAAGCATGCAACTTGAAATAATGTAAGTCATCTACAGAAATAATTCCCAAACCCTTTGAGGTGTTTACTTTTAAATCACATGACAATCATGATAGAGAAGACTATCTAGCATATGAAGAATATGAATAATGATATTTTAAATACTCACATGCAGTAAAAAGAGTAGAAGACTTGCAATATTTGTATACAATCTCAAATGACATAATTTTCCACATAATTGTATTCCTTGGGATCAAATTATTCAGTTTTCAAAGAAAGACTTGAGTTAGAGTTCATCAGGAAATGGGTTGTTATGATTTCATATATTTGTTGGAAAGACATTACCTCATGTTGGATCATGGAAAAGGAATCACACGAATTCATATCTTTGTCAAATTGACAATGATGGAAGGTTCAATGTTAGTGCTTTTGTTGGGGGCAAGGGTATGAGCACTCTATGTGTAGATGTATATCACCAGCCTGCCATATCTTAGTGTGGGCGTTTGTTATTTCAGTGGTCTCAAATTCATAATTGATTCCTGCCTGGTGATTATTATTATTGTTGTTGTTGTTATTAACAACAATAAGAGCAAATGTAATATAGACATATACATAAGTATATAGAATCATGCAGACATATATGTATATGCAAAATAATCCTATGCATGCACTATACACTCAATATACATGGGGTAGTAAAACTCTTTTATGACTTTGTTTCCCCTTGCCTATGAATTAAGTGTGGACAGCTCTTTTGCTTAGGATACCCTCTGATGAGAGATCACAAATAGTTCTGATTTAATATGCATGCTTAGCCCGTCCATAGATCAGGGTATCACAGGTGCCAGCTGATTATGCAAAAGAAACAATTCTTTGCCAATTAGCAATTCCCATGGTATATAAAAAATAACTTTCTCTATTGTGAAGTTATTTGACAATCATTCTATTATCAGACTAATTCCACTGAGCACATTTACTGTTATATGCCCCCAAAGCACCTGAATTTCTTCTTATTGCTGAACAATATCTCACAAATAATAGTTAAAAAATTTTTATACCATCAAAAGTAGAAATGGTAGAGAAATATTTGCATGCATGTCAGAAAAAACATTCTAAATTATAATGTACATGGAAATACTCAATAACAAGGTAAAATTCATTTTCAAACCTTGTGATAAAAGGTTCAACTAAAAATCTTTTTAGTTATTCCTATGTATAACTAAAAGCTCTCTTTAAGATAGAATAACATGAAAGAAATAGTACTTACTTTCGAGTTAGGAAGCCCTGGGTTTAGATACAACCTGGGGGTATGGGCAAGTAATTTAAAATTTCTTAGTCTGTTTCTTCACCTATATAGTGAAAATGAAATACCTATATCATCTGTCTCCCAGTTTGATATGAAGTTCAAATAATTGATGTGCATAAAATATCTTGCAAATTTTTGTTCTAAGAAAACAGTTATTATTATTAATTTTTCCTTTACTTTTTATTAATATGTTATTGTGTTATATAAAATGTTTGAGGGAATACAGCATCTTGTTCACTAAATCATTTTTAATCATGCTAGTAATAATTAATAAGAGGGATCAGTTACACTCAAATGTCAAAGCATGGAGTGGAAACCACTTAAAGCTTATAACAGTGGTATTACTGACTGATGGCAACAAACTGATTATTAAAAGTTAATGAGAAGAATGAATATTATGAGAAGTGAACTCATTAAAAGGAAAGACTAGAAGGACTTTATTTCATTTTCTTCCAGAACATATGCAAATTTGATCAATCTAATCAAAGAATTTACCACCACAGGAGCCTCAGCCTGAGTAGAACACAGAGGACCAGAATTTACTTCACATTGCATTCTGTGTAAGGCACTAATAGTTGGGTGAGTCAGCAACTTCCACCCAGGATCAAAAGGTATGTACCTGGGAATTTGAGTAATCTCATTCATCAACAATACCCTTCAGAGCCTGAGAAGCCTATTTGCTTCTGAAAAAATCCATGTCAAATTTCAATAATTATTAATCTAATTACACTGTGTTTTAATTAGATCACTGAAGTCTTTTTTTTATTTTACTTTTCCCAATTACAAATAAAAACAATTTTTGACACTCACTATTTGAACTTTGGAGTTCCAAATTAATTCCTTCCCTACTGCCACTTCCCCTCTTACCGAAAAGGTAAGCAATTTGACATCAGTTTTACATGTGTGGTAAGGAAAATTTTTCCATATTAGTCATAATGTGAAAAAATACAAAAAATAAGTAAAATGAAATAAAAATAAGTTTTAAAAATATATTAAATCTGTACTCAAGCTCCATCAATTCTTTCTCTAAAGATGGATAAGGTTTTCATCCTGAGTCCTTCAAAATAGTCTTGGATCACTGTCTTGCTGTGAATAAATAAGTAATTCATATATATATAATAGAAAAATAGTGTTGTCACTGTGTACTGCATTCTTCTGGTTCTACTGATTTAACTTTGCATCCATTCATGTGAATCTTTCCAGGATTTTCTGAAAGAATTCTATTTGTTATTTCTTATAGTGAATTTTATTCTATTATAATCATGTTCTAAAACTTACTTTCCCCAATTGATGGACACATTGCAATTTCCAACTCTTTGTCACAACAAAAAGAGCTGCTGTAGTTCTTTTTTGCTTTTTGACCTCTTAGGTATGCAGACCTAGAAGTGATGATGCTAGATAAAAGGGCGTGTGGAGGGGATTTTATGGCCTTTTGTGGTTGATCTCTACAATTGTTGAATAATTTCCTTATCTTCATTAATAAAACAGTGGTGTTTTAGTTTTCCCCACACCTCCTACAACATTTGACATTTTCCTTGTTTCTCATATTAAGCAGTCTGATAGAGATAAGGTCCTACCTCAATAGCTATTTTAATTAACATTTCTCTAATCAGTAGCAATTTAGAGTTTCATAACTTTAAACAGCTTTGATTATTTCATCTGAATATTGGTTCCTCAAATTTTGATCATTTATAAAAATTGGCCATTTTATAGATTTGACTCATTTCTACCTATTTCAGTGAAATGAGACCATTATCACAATATGCTATGATTAGCATGTACTTTTCTTTATCCTATTTTTTTATTTTTCCCTGCTTATCATCTCTCTCTCTCTCTCTCTCTCTCTCTCTCTCTCTCTCTCTCTCTCTCTCTCTCTCTCTCTCTCTCTCTGCATTTCAACAGGTCTGTCTTCTGCTTCCTAACTATCCCAATGCACTCTCATTTTTATCACCTTATCACCCAAACTTTCTCTTAGCCTCTTCCCTTCCTACTTTACTATAAAAATGTTATAAATTTCCATACACAACTGACTGTATATGTCATTACTATTTTGAGAAAATTTTGATGAGTATTAGGCTCAAGTGCTCCCTCCTGCTTCCTCTATCTTCCTCTACCTGTAAATGCTCTTTTGCGCCTCATTTATGTGAAATTATTGTACTCTTATTCTGTTTCTTTCTTTTCCTTTCTTCCAGTGCAGTCCTGTCTGACTCATTACTTTCATTTTATTTAATATTTTCCTATCAAGTTCAACTCACATTTGTGCTCTGTTACACCTTCTAATTTCCTTAATAATAATAAAGATTTTAGGAGTTTCAAATGTTATTTAAATTAGTAAGAATAAAAATTATTTAAACTTATTGACTTCCTTTTGATGTATCTTTCCTGTGTGCATGTTCTCTTGAGTCACCTTTTCATTAGGAATGCTTCAAAGCCCTCTATTTTGCTGAATTTCTTTTTAACTCCTGAAACATTATATTCAGTTTTGCTGGTTAAGTGATACTTGGTTGTAATCCTAAATCCTTTACAATATAAAATATCATATTTCAAAGACTTAAATCTTTTATTGTTAAAGTATCTAAATATTGTGCTATATATGGACTGTTTCATATTGGCTGCTTGCAATGATTTGTTCTGGATTTGGGAGCTTTAGCATTGGTTTGTGAAATTCCTGGGAGCTTTCATTTTTCAACATCTTTTAAGAGATAATTGGTAGGGTGGCTCAGTGGTACAGTGGATAGAGCACTGGTCCTGGAGTCAGGAGGACCTAAGCTCAAATCAAAAATAAAAATAATAATAAAAATAAAAAATAAAAAAAATAAAAGCGGAGCAACTAGGTGGCACAGTGAATAAAGCACCAGCCCTGGAGTCAGGAGTACTTGGGTTCAGTCTCAGACTCTTAATAATTACCTAGCTGTGTGGCATTGGGCAAGCCACTTAACCCCATTTGCCTTGCAAAAACCTAAAAAAAAAAAGAGAGATAATTGGTAGATTTTACTTTCTAGTTCTAGCAGGGCAGTTTTCTTTGATAATTTTTTGAAAGATAGAACAATTTTTATTATAATTTTCAGGAAAATCAATAA
Organism: Macrotis lagotis; assembly: GCF_037893015.1. Lineage (NCBI taxonomy): Eukaryota > Metazoa > Chordata > Mammalia > Peramelemorphia > Peramelidae > Macrotis > Macrotis lagotis. The sequence continues at coordinate 77,192,012 of NC_133658.1, read as the reverse complement.
TTCTTAAATTAGTTCTTTTTATTTTTTTCTGGTCAGTTATTTTTAAGATGTCATTCTTTTTTTATATTTGTTTGTTCTTTTAATTTTGTTTAATTGGGTCTTAATATTTAATAGAGTCCTTAGTTTCAATCTGTCCCATTCTAATTTTTAAGGATTATTTTCTTCACTGAGCTTTTGCATTATTTTCTTTCCATTTGACCAAGTCCACTTTTTTTTTAGGATTTTTTTTTTCCAGGCAATGTGGTTAAGTGACTCGCCCAAGGCCACATAGCTAGGTAATTATTAAGTGTCTGAGGCCAGGTTTGAACTCAGGTCCTCCTGACACCAGGGTTGGTGCTCTATCCACTGTTCCACCTAGCCACCCCTCAATTCTACTTTTTTAAGGAATCCTTTCAGTTCAGATAAATGTACTTCTTTAAGAAATTTTTCTTTTCAGTAGATTTTTTAAAACGTTTTTTAACCATTTGATCTATATTATTCCTTTTTTTATGAAGTAATTTGAGTTGTCATTTTCCCTGGGTCATACAGCTAGTGATTTTAAGGTCTTACTCACTCAAGGGCTGTTATACTATCATCTAACTGCTCCTCTAGTCTGTTTTTTTTTTTAAGATGGCATTTTTTCAGTAAGTTTGTTCCTCCTTTCCCAAGGCATTAACTCTTTTTTCCCCTGATTTTCTTGTATCACTCTTAATTCTTTCTCCTTTATTCTATCCTTAGTTGATTTTCAAATTTTTTTGAGATTTTCCCAGGAATTTTTAAAAAATTAAACCAATTCATATTCTTCTTTCAATTTTGGATATATTAATTTTGACATTTTGTATTTTTTGTAATTTTTGTTTGATCTTCTTTTTCACTATAGGTGCTTTCTATGAACAAGTTCCTTTTTTGTTGTTTGCTTACTTTCCAGTCTATTTATTGACTTATTAACATTATTTTAAAGTTGAGCTTTGCTCCTATAATGGAGGGGCATTTCCCTAAGTTACAGACATTTTCGCTGCTGCTTTCAGAGCTAATTCTGGGGAGGTCTGTTTTGTTTTCAATTCTTCCAAGATGGTATGATCTAAGAATTGTCTTTATTCTTCTCTTGACCTGTGCTCTAGCATGTGAGCATACTCAGGCACTCTTTTCTACCCTGGAACTATACCCATGGTCACTGTTCCCTTTGGATCAAAAAACTCTTATTTTCTATCCTCCTTTTGGCCCTGAAACTATTACCAAGATCAGAATATCATAAATCCAACAGTGTCCTACACTCAATGCCAGCAAAGTTATCCTTGTGATCTTCTTTTGTTCAGTGGCTTGGTTCCTTTACAGTCTATTGATTGAAAACTCTGGAACCCAATGCTTCAGTTCAACTGACCCCAAGGTATTCTGTTGGCTTGCCTGGCATGGCCTGAACTGGACTATACTTTTGGCACAATATAGCAGACCTTTTCTGCCAAACTTCTAGGTTTTCTTGGGCTTTTGTTTCCCCTATCCTTTTGTGGGGTTTGCTACTTCTGAATTCATGTTGAGATGTTAATTAAAATTATTTGAAGGATAATTTGGTAGAGCTCAGGCAATTCCCTGACTTGTCTTTGTCTTCTTAATTTTGCCCTCCTAGAGAAGGCTCACTGTAGAAACTCTCTCATCTGATGCATTTCAACCCTTCATTAAAACCTTAATCATTTAGAGTTTCTCCAGCAATTATCATTTTAATAAGTATCTATGTTTTTAAAATATTTATTGTGAATTTTCCCTTTTTACATGATTTATTAGCTTCAAGAATTCATGATTTCCTTTTTTGAACTTTTATTTATTTTTTCTCAATTATATGTAAAGGTAGTTTTCCACATGGACTTTTGTAAGATTTTAGCTTCCACTTTTTTCCTTTCCTCCCTTCCTTCCCTCCTCCATCTGCATGACAATGAATCATCTGATAAAGATTATACTTACAATACCATATTAATCATGTTGTGAAAGAAGAATAAAATTAAAGTGAAAAAATGTGGAAGAAAAAGAAAACACTGAAAATTTTAAAAAGTGAAAGTAGTATGCTTTGGTCTTCATTCAAGATCTGTAGCTCTTTCTCTGGTTATGGATAGCATTTTTCATCACAGATGTTTAGTTTCAGAACTAAATTCTGAAATCTGCCTGTTCATGATTTCTTACAAAATAAATGTATTCAGTCACCTTCATGAACAGCCACCTTCATGAACAGCAAAATGATCAGTCATGGGCAAATTCTCATGACTCTACAAAAGATAACTGGTATAAATATTTTTGTACAAGTGGGAGTTTTTTGGCAATTTTGAGAACTCTTTGGAATACAGACCTAATAGTTGTATCACTGTATACAGTTTTTCAGCCATTTAGGTATGGTTCCAAATTTTTCTCCAGATTGTTTGATTCAGTTCACAGTTCCCCCAAGACTGCATTGTTCTCCCAGTTTTCTCATATCTACACCAACATTTATGATTTTTCTTTTCTGTCATATTATGGGTGGGAGGTAGTGCCTCAGTTGTTTTAATTTGCATTTCTCTAATTGATATGGATATAAAGCATTTTTCAAATGATTTTAGATAATTTTGATTTCTTCATCTGAATACTATATCTTTATATCCTTTGCCAATTTATAAATTGGGGAATGACTTTTATTCTTATAAATTTGACTCAGTTTTCTATATATTTTATAAATGAATCCTATAGCTTTCTGTATTCCCTCTAATGCTGGCAACATTGGTTTTATTTTTTCAAAACCTTTTCAATTTAATTATTTTGCATTTTATACAATTCTCTATCATTTGTATGGTTAGAAATACCCCTTCATAGACCTTGTTCTCCTATTGAGATTGCCTTGTAGACTTATGGTATTATCCTTAATTACTCAATCATGTATCCACTTCAATCTTAGGGTAGTTGATCTTGGTCTAATTTGTGCTATGCTGTTTTCCAGTTTTCCCAGAAGTTTTTGACAAATAATGAATCTTTATCCCAGAAGCTTAATGAAATCTATTTTTACTTTTGCTTTGTCTAAGATCCAGATTATTATTCCTCCTATTTTTTTCACTTCAACTGAAACATAATAAATTCTGTTCCAGTCTTTTACCTTTACTCTATGTGTATCTTAATACTTCAAATGTGGTCCATGTAAATGATATATTTTTTAGAAACCTGTTTTTTCATCCAAATGGTTATATGCTTTCTTTTTTAGAGGATATTTCATTAAATTCCCAGTTATGCTCACTAACTGGGTATTTCCCTCATTTTATATCTATTTTTATGCTTCTCTCTTTTTTAATCCCATTCCTCATCATCAGTGTTCATATTCTTACTGTCACCACTCTCAATTTACCCTATTTTCTATCAACCTTCCCTTCTTTTTTTTCTCCCTTTTCTACTCCAACTTCTATTCTCCATAATGCTCTCCCTTATCAATTCGTCCTTTCTTCATTTTTCTCCTTTCCCCTACCTTTTTCCTGTAGGTTAAGAAAAAAATTCTTTTTTAAAAATTTTGAGAGGCGGAGCCAAGATGGTGACAAGAAGGGGTCGAATCTTAGGTGCTCTCTGATAACTTCAAAACTAAGGACTCTAACTAAATTTCGAGAGACAGAACCCACAAAGGGACCCAGTGAGGCAGTTCTCCTACTCAAGGTAACCTGGAAAAGAGCAGAAAGGCTTTGCTCCCTGGGGTGGGAGGGGCGGCCGCCAGAGGGGTGGCCAACCAGAGCTAAAGAACTTCAGCCTCCTGGGGGCAGCCCCAGGGTACTGGGACCCACAGCTCACAGCAGCGGGGGAGTCTCCTGAGCTGCACCCCGGGGGAGCACCGGGCACAAAGTGGGGGAACAGAGGGGTACCTCTGCCAGAAAAAGCACGTGGAGCCCAGCCGTCACGGCACACAGGAAACAGCTTGGTCTTTCGGCTACCCAGATCTGGAAACAGAAGCAGGAGGAGCCAGTAAGCAGGAGCCTCCAGGGCATGAGCCCATTGAACCTAAGGAGGGCAGTGAAGAGAGACTGCTGAGCTCTGTCCTCTGCCCCTGGAACAGGACTCTGGGGCTCTGACCACATTCAGATCCTGATAGCTATCTATAGAATAGCACCCCCCCCCCACCTCAGCCCCATGGCAGAAGGGGGCGTACCTGGTCATTCACAGACCAGGAGGGAGGACAGAGCCTCACACACTGAGAACCTTGTGGGAGTGTCCCAAAAGCTCAGGAAGCACCCCAAAACCAGGCCCAGACTGGGAAAATGAGCAAGCAGAGAAACAAGAGGAAGACCATTGAGAAATATTTTGCATATGAGCCCAAGAAGGATCAAAATACTTAGTCTGAAGATGAAGAAACACAAGCTCCTGCATCTAAAGACTCCAAGAAAAACAGAAATTGGGCTCAGGCTATGATAGAGCTCAAAAAAGACTTTGAAAAGCAAATGAGGGAGCTGGAAGAAAAACTGGGAAAAGAAAGGAGAGAGATGCACATGAAAATGAAGTCAGCAGCTTAGTCAAGGAAATCTAAAAAAATGCTGAAGAAAATAGCATGCTAAAAACCAGCTTAGGTCAAATGGATAAAACAATTCAAAAAGTTATTGAGGAGAAGAATGCTTTAAAAAGCAAAACTGGCCAGATGGAAAAAGAAATAAGAAAACTCTCTGAGGAGAACAAATCCTTCAGACAAAGAATAGAATTCAGGGAGATTGATGAATTTACCAGAAATCAGGAATCAATACTTCAAAACCAAAAAAAATGAAAAATTAGAAGAAAATGTGAAATATCTCATTGAAAAAACAACTGATATGGAAAACAGACTTAGAAAAGATAATTTAAAAATTATTGGAATACCTGAAAGTCATAATCAGGAAAAGAGCCTTGACATCATTTTCAAAGAATTACTACAGGAAAATTGCCCTGATATTCTAGAAGCAGAGGGCAAAATAGAAATAGAGATAATGCACCAATCCCTCCTAGAAAGAGATCCCAAAAAACCAACCCCTAGGAATATTATAGCCAAGTTCCAGAACTCCCAAGTCAAAGAGAAAGTATTACAAGCAACCAGAAGGACACAGTTCAAATATCGTGGAGCTGCAGTCAGGATCACACAGGACTTAGCAGCAAGTACATTGGAAACTCATAGGGCTTGGAATATAATATACCGGAAGGCAAAAGAGCTTAGAATGCAGCCAAGAATGAACTACCCAGCAAGGCTGAATGTCCTCTTCCAGGGAAAAAGATGGACTTTCAATGAACCAGGGGAATTTCAAATATTCTTTTGGAATGGCCAGAGCTGAACAGAAGGTTTGATCTTCAGATACAGGACTCAGGTGAAGCATGGAGACTGGAGGAGAGGGGAAAAATATGAGGGACTTAATGATGATGAACTGCATGTATTCCTGCATGGAAAAATGACACTGCTAATACTCATATGAACCTTCTAAGTTAATAGAGCAGGTAGAGGGAGCTTTATAGCTGAAGCACAGGAGAAAGCTGAATTCGAAGATAAAATATGGTGTAAAAATGGAGTCAATAGATAAAAAAGGGAAATGTAATGGGAGAAAGAAACAGGAGAGGGAGAATGTGCCAAGATATTTCATATAAATTTTTTTTTTACAATGAGCTATTGCAATGATATGGAAGGGGGGAGGCAAGGGGGAATGAGGGAACCTTTGCTCTCATCAGAGAGCTGGGTGATTGTTGGGTCTACGGGGCTAGATGTGGGCTTGGGTGCTCATGGCTCCAGGGCTGGTGCTTCATCCATTGCTCCACCTGGCCATACCTACAATTATTACTATTACTTTTTTATTTTAATTTTTCTCTCTAACCTTTACTTTATCACCCAAGCAAGTCTATATTCATGGGGGAGGGGTATTTTATTTACTCTTAAACAAGAATATTTTATTAATGTAAAAAAATTTGTACAAAATGAGATTAAATAAATAAATGAATAAATGAAAACCAAAACATTTGAATTGATTTTTTTTTTGTTTTGAAGTTTTCATTTATTTATTTTTCTATGTTTTACCCCAACTCCATGAAAAAGTAAGTTTCAACATTCAATTCTAAAACCGTGAGTTCCAAATTTTCTCCCTTCCTACCCCCTGACTCCCCCTTGGATAAAACTGACTATTTCATATAGCTTAAAAATAGGTGCTCATGAAAAATATTACTATAAGAGTCATGCTCTAAAAGTAAACATAATCCCCTCTGCTAAAGAAAGAGAAAAATACAAGTAAAAATAAAGTACCAGAAAAAAAAAACTGTGTTTCATTCTGAATTTAGAAATCAGTTCTTCTTTGGGGTAGATAGCATTCTTTATCATAAGTGCATCAGAGAATGTGCTTCAATATTTTTCTCAGAGTTGTTATTTTTATCTGCTTTTTCCTCCTATTTCTCCCCTTCCCCTATTTACTCTATTCTATTTTTTCTCTCTCTCTCTCCTTTCACCTTGTCCCTCCTCAAAAGTGTGTTGTATCTGATTATTCTTTCTGATGATCTTCTATCTCTTCTAGCATCTACAACCCCATTTCCCTAACCTGTTCCCTTTCTTCCATCCCTTTCTTCTCCCATTTTCCTGTAGGATAATATAGACATCTATACCCAATTGAGTGTGTTTATTATTTCCCCTTTGAATAACTCTGGAGAGAGTAAAGACTTTCTCACTACACCTTACCTTCCCCCTCTTCCACTCCATTGTAAAAGGTTATTCTTGCCTCTTTTATGGGAAATAACTTACCCCATTATACCTCTCCTTTCCCTACATTCCTTTCTCACCCATTAACTCCATATCTTTATACCTTTGAATTCAGTCCCTTCCTGTGCCTTGTCTATATTTGCTCTTTCTAACTGCCCTAATAAATGAATAGGTTCATATGAGCTATTAGTATCATCTTCCCATGCAGGACTATAAGCAGTTTAGTATCATTAAGTCCCTCATAATTTGCCCTTCTCATCTGCCCTTTCTATGCTTCACCTGAGTCCTGTACTTGATTAAAGTTTCTGTTCAGTTCTGGTACCTTCATCAGGAATTTTCTAAGTACCATTTCATTGAATGTTCATCTTTTCCCCTGAAAGAGTATATTCAGTTTTGCTGGGTAGTTTATTCTTGGTGGTAATCCAAGCTTTTTTTGCCTTCTGGATTATCATATCCCAAACTCTTTGATCTCTTAATGTAGAAGCCAATAAATCTTGTGTTATCCTGACTGCAGCTCCACAAACTCTATATGTTCTCTTTGTGGCTGCTTGAAACATTGTCTCCTTGACTTAGGACTTCTGAATTTGACTATAATATTTCTGGAAGTTTTCTTTTGGGGGCCTCTTTGAGGGGGTGATCAGGAGATTCAATTTCCATTTTACTGTCTGCTTCTAGGATATTGGGGTAATTTTTCTGGATTATTTCTTGAAAAATGAAGTCTAGGATTTTCTTTTTGATTTGTGACTATCTTTTAATTGTGACTATCAAGTAGTTCAAAAATTTTAAATTATCTCTCTCTTGAATTGGTTTTCCAGGTTAGTTGTTTTTCCAATGAGATATTTCAAATTATCTCCCAGTTTTTCCAATCTTTTGCTTTTGTTTTATTGTTTCTTGATTCCTCAGCATGTCATCAGTTTCCCTTAGCTCCATTCTCCATTTGAAGGAATTATTTTCTTCAGAGTCAATTCAATTCTGCTTTTTAATTTTTAATTTGGATCAATTCTACTTTTTAAGGCATTCTTCTCCTCATTGCCCTTTTTGTCTGCTGTTTCCATTTGACCCAAAATAGTTTTTAAGATGATATTTTCTTCTCTTTTTGGCATCTCTTTCACATAGCTGCTGACTTAGTTTTCGTTATTTTCCTGCATCACTTTCATTTCTCTTCCCAATTGTTCCTCTACCTCCCTTACTTGATTTTTAAAATCTTTTTTGAACACTTCCATAGTCTGGGACCAATTCATATTTTTCTTGGTCGCTTTGAACACAGAAACTTTGACTTTGTTGTCTTCTGAATGTATATTTTGATCCTCCATAGGACCAAAGTAAATATCTATGGTCAATTTTTTTCTTCTGTTGTTTGCTCATTTCCACAATCTATGACTTAATTTTAACTCTTTGTTAAGGTGGGACCCTGTTTCCAGGGAGAAGGATGCACTGACTGAAGTTTTTGAACATTTTGCAGCTGCTTACAGGGACAACGCCAGGAACCTCAATTACTCCATGGTCTTAGGCAAGACTCTAATTGCCCTCCTAGCCTGTGCTCTGGTCGGTGGATGACCTAAAGCATTCCTTTCTGCCCTAGAATTGTGAGGAGCTGTGCTCTACTTTAAGAGTAAAGTTCCTTTCCCGGGACTGTGGCACTAGACTGAAACCTGTATCTGAGTATGAGCAACACAACATAGTTCCAACTCATATACGTCTGCAATCATCCCTGTCCCTCTTACCATTCGTAGACTGAGCATTCTGGAAGCAAAGATGAATGGTTCCCTGACAGGTGGCTCCCCAGATCTACTCCTGGACTCCCAGGGACTGGTCTGCACTGAGGTTCACCCTGGACAAAGCTGTAATCTCATTCTGTCATGGCAGAATTCTCCTACTGGCCTTGCAAGTTGTACTTGGCAACCCAGGGCACAGCCCAGGTTATGATGAAGTCCCTTTCTAACCAATGTAACACCCTTACTGTGGATCTTCCAATTTCTCTAGGGCTGGAAAACTATTTCACTCAGTCTTTTTGTGGGTTGTGCCACTTTAGAATTTGATAAGAGTCATTATTTAGAAGTATTTGGAGTGGTCTGGGAGAGTTTATGGGAGTTCCTGCCTCCACTCTGCCGTCTTAGATCAAATGTTTTAAGCTACTGAATGTAGATGTTAATCCTTCTTTGAACCAAATCAAATGAGAGTTACATTAAAAAAATCCTTAGTCTCCTTTTTCTTTTGCTACATTGTTTCTTTGTACATCTTCATGTGATATAATGTCATATTTTGCTCTCTCCTTTTACTCTTTTTTACAATCCTCTTTTGTGCCTTAATTTTTTACATTATATCAATATCAACTTATATCCACTGCATTTGTCTTTGTAAACTCCTAATAGTGATACACGTCTCAAAGTTACAACTATCATCTTCTCTTATAAGAATGTTAAGTTTAGTATTATTGAATAACATTTTTTTCCTTTTTGGTTTATCTTTTTTATGCATCTCTTCAGTCTTATATTCAAAGAGCAAATTTTTGGTTCATCTCTGGTCTCTCATCTGTAAAGTCTAAAATACACCTACTAAATGTACATCTTTTCACCTGAAAGAGTATGCTCAAATGGAATGACTTATAGAATCTGATGATGAGCAAAGGGAGTAGAATCAAGAGAACAATACACACATCAACAACGTTGTGAGATGAACAACCTTGATGGAAGCAGCTCTTCTCAGCAGTCCAGAGAGCTAGGACAACTGTATCTGACTGGCTATGGACTATGTTATCCCCATCCAGAGGAAGAAAAATAAAACAACACAAAACACACCAAAAAAATACCCTATCCTTCTTTATCTAATGAGCACTTTATAAAAATTACGTCTTATGTATCTCTTTCCCTTAATCCTAATACCTTGTAACAAAAATTACTAATTTGTAAACATGTTTATCAAAATATGTATGTACAACGCTAACCTAACTGTTTGCCACTGAGAGGAGGAAGGCGGGAAGGGAGGGTGGAAGGAAATTTTGTAGCTTAAAAATATACATGTACATATGAGTGAAAATAATTTAATTAAAAAAAAGAAAGTATGCTCCATTTTGTTGGGTTGTTAATTTTTTATTATGATCCAAGATTATTTCCTACTGAAATATCATATTGCAGGTCCTCTGATATTTTAATATTGCAACTGCCAAGGCCTGAATAATTATGACTGTGGTTCATTGGTGTTTGAAATGTTTCTTTCTAACTGGCTGCATCATTTCTCCTTGACCTGATAATTTTGGAATTTGACTAAAATATTCCTTGGAGTTTTCATTTTGGTGTTCTTTCAATAAACAAATGGTAAATTCATTAAATGCCTATTATAACTTCTGGCTCTGGGATAGCAGGGCAGTTTTCCTTGAGAAATTTTTAAAGGCATTGTCCAGGCTAGCACCTTTTATTTTATTACCATTTTCAGGTAATAAAATAATTCTTTAAGTATCTCTCCTGAATCTATTTTCCATGTCAAGTGTTTTTCCAATGAGATATTTCACATTTTCTTCCTTTTTTATTTTATCTAGATTCTAGATGTCTCATAGAATCATCATTTCATTTGCTAAACCTATTTTTTTTTAGATTTTTACAAGGCAATGGGGTTAAGTGGCTTTCGCAAGGTCACACAGCTAGGTTATTAAGTGTCTGAGTGCAGATTTGAATTCTTGTCCTCCAGACTCCAGGGCTGGTACTCTATCCATTGTGCCATATAGCTGCCCACAAATTCTAATTTTTAAGGAATCAGTTTCTTCAATTAGTTGTCATATCTCCCTTTCCATTTGACAAATTCTATTTTTTAAAGAGTTGCTTTCTTTTTTCATTTGACCAATTTTATTTTTTGTGTGTGTTTTGGTTTTTGCAAGACAGTGGGGGTTAAGTGACTTTCTCAATGCCACACAATTAGATAATTATTAAGTGTCTGACACCAGATTTTAACTTGGTCTTACTGACTGTGGGACAGGTTCTATCCACTGTGCCACCTAGCACATTTTTTTAAGGGAGTTGGTTTCTTTTCTCAATTTTTGTGCTTCCTTTTCCAAGATATTGCCTCTCTCATATCTTTTTTCCTCTCATTTTTTTCTCCTAAGGTTTTGCTTAATTTTAAATTTTTTTCTGAACTGATGCTGAGTGAGATGAGCAGGACCAGAAAAAACAGTGTACACCCTAACAGCAACATGGGAGTGATTATCAATCTTGATGGACTCATTCATTCCATCACTGCAACAATGAGGGACAATTTGGGGCTATCTGCAATGGAGAATACGGTTTGTATCCAGAGAAAGAATTGTGGAGTTTGAACAAAGACCAATGACTATTACCCTTAATTTAGGAAAAAACCTGATATCGTATGGTCTGATCTTGCTATATCTTATACTTTATGTTTCTTCCTTAAGGATATGATTTCTCTCTCATCACATTCAATATGGATCAATGTATATCATGGAAACTGTGAAGATTGTCAAACTGGCTTCTGCGGGGGATAGGGTGAGGGAAGTAAGATTAGGGGGGAAATTGTAAAACTCGAAATAAATAAAATCTTTAAGTTAAAAAAATTTTTTAAAAATCCTTTCTGAGGTCTTCAAAGATTTCCTACGTTGCCCCCTTTGGGACTTCACAAGTCGGCGTTTTTCCAGCGTCTTCTAAGATGGTATTGTGATATACCTTATGGCCATAAAAGTTTTCTATGGACAGGACTTTTTTCTGTTTCTTTCTCATTTTCTAGCCTGGTTAATGGTTTTTAAAGTTGAACTCTGCTCCTAGGCCACAGGGAATGTTGTCTGAACCTTTTAATTTTATTTTTATTTTTTATTGGTGTCCAGGGTCCTGCTCTTAGACTCTCCTTGCTAATTCTTCAGGTGCTTGTAACTTCACTACTGCATTGGAGTTGCCTATATTAGTTGATCTGCTTGCCAAGGGATTCTGGAGCAAATGATTTGCCATCGTTGGCAGGGTTGGTTCCCTCATAACTTCCCTGTTATGCCATTGGCCTTCGGAAACAGGACCAAGGGCCTTGTCTACTGATGTTTGTTGTAACTGAGAAACTTTTGCTGACTTCATCACTCCCTCTTAAGTGGACAGACATTTATTGAATACTTCCAAGTTAGCAAGCTAGAAAATACTTCACTTTGGGTTGTATATGTATATTTGTGTGTGTGTGTGTGTGTGTGTGTGTGTGTGTGTGTGTGTGTGTGTGTTTGTGTATCCTGTCACTCCAGTATCTGTTTAGAGATATGGTTTAGTGTTGTTTCTGAGGGAAGTTGGAAAGAGCTCAAAGAAAATTCTGGCTTTTCTCCACCATGTAAAGCATGATTTCCTTAGGCTTCATTGAGTTGAGTTAGATTCAACTCCTTTAAATCTTACATAGTAGCTTTTCTGACTGGTGACTGAAAATATCTATTTTCTAAATGTTAGTCTTCTAATGGTGGGTCAATGGAATCCACTAGACTGGAGTTTATTCTCCACTGGTCAAGAACTCAAGTTCCTTTCATACACAGTGCCATTTTAGCTTGTAACATCTCATAACTTCCTCAAAATGGTAGATATCATAAAATATGTAACCAAAAAATAAATGAATAAAAATAAAAGCAAAGCAATAGAAAGTTTCACCTTGAATTTTAGGTAAAGCCTTAAATTTAGAAACCTGATTTTTATAAACTAAGAAACTATATCACTTTTATAAGCATACAATTCTTAGAACTCCTAGATAGACTAACTTTTCAATGTACCAGGACTACATTACTTTCATGCCAAGTTTTTTTAATTTCTGGTTCAGGCATAAAAATATACTATAAAATATGCCATTCAATAAGTAGAATGTCTGCAGTCACATTTCAAGAGATAATGTGTTATGATAATGTTATGATAAGAATCAAAACAATGGGAGTAGTGAAAATGTTTTTCCAATAGACTTTATCTCTGAATTTCTTTCTTTCAATAAAATAAACATGTATTTTGAAGGAAAGTGTGGTGTGGGAAAGATGGATGAAAGTACTGTGAATTTCTTTCCACGACTTAAAAGAAGTCTTTAATTCACCAGATAGTCAATAAGATTTATTTTATGAGCAGTTCAAGCATAATGAGAAGCCAATATATTTAATGTTTGTTATTAGCCTGTTGAAAAGTGAAGACATATTTTAGCTCAATTAATTAATTAGGTAAACTATATAGACTCTTCTCTATGGTTTATCTCTTTAATTCCATAGGCATAAAAACTCATAATGTGCAATGAAATCCAGGAAAGGCACAACTATATAAAATTAAATATACATTTTACATTTGGGGTATTTTCATGGTACCTTAGTTGACCTAAATCAAATTCCATTTTTATAAAATATATAATTATTTTACATGATTCATTATTTTCTATAACTATTTTATCAAACAATATGTTCTACTGAAATATACTCTTTATATAAACATCACCAATTTCAGTTCTACAATGCATCTGTATGAATATGTGCATATAAACATATATATTATGTTTATATGTGTGTATTTTATGTATATATAATTATTACATAATCAGTTATTACTTATATTTCATGGATCCAAGATTTTTTTGGTATATGCTGTTCAACTACTGAACAATTTTTCATGCTTTTCTGAGTGGCACAATAAATTGCTGATCAAAGAAAAATTCTGCTTTCAGTGTTGAACCTTTTTAATGACAAGCCTGTAAGAACTAATCCTTGATCACCTAGACCAAAACCTCCAAACTGTTATAGTTTCATAGGACTTATCAGATTTTATGTTTGACTAGAAACCATAGGTTTCAAAATCTCAGGGATGTCATAATAAGATATTGAAGGATATTAGTGAAGGATCAGTAATTGCAGAATGTTATTCCTATTTTCAAATAAATTTTCATTCAGATGGGGACATTAAGTCAGGTAAAATACCATTAATCTCCTTCAAGACCTTCTGGCCTTGGAAAATTTCCTCAGTCAGTCAAGTACCTCATTACTATTTGCCTTCAACAAGGTTCTGAAGGTAGAGTATTCATGCATTTCACTATACATGAAATGAAAGAAGATCATGCTGGGACAGTCACCTTCACCATCACATATTCCGTGTAAATTTACAGTAATAGACTCACACTCCAAGAAGGCTTGCTGTGTTTGTTTGCAAACTGGTATGCAGTACTTACAAGTCTGTGGTTTTATTGACATATTCCTTTCCTTTCCTGTGGTTTTTAATTGAAACCCCCACTGCTTAGCCTAGCTTCTGAAAGGTAGAATATGGAAGTTTTGCATTTACTTTTCTGTTCAGACAAGATGAACTCAGAGGGTCCTTTTCTGATGATGAAATCTGTAGTGTTTATTATTTCTCTTGGTTTTTAATGAAATGAGATTCCTTAAGCATGGATGCTGAGAAGGAATCAAGAAATTAAGCCTGAGTTTATTCCATGGAAATGCAAGTGGCCTAATATGCAGCAGTCTAGGTTATTGGAATTCCAGCCTGCCAGCTAGGTTGGAATCACAAAGCCAAAAAAAAGGGGGAGGAGCACAAACCACACTAGGTAAGTGAATTAGGAAGGCATCCATGAAGAAAATGTCAAGTGATAATGATGTTCCACTGTCCTTCCCTTTACTTCGACAAAGAAAACATTTTTAAATTTGTAAGGGACCTTAAAGGGGAAGTTCACTAGTCTAATTTTTAAAATTTATAAATAAAGAAATGATCTTACAGAGGCTATATACAACATGCCTAAAGATACTAGGAGAGAAAGAAGCAGTACTAGAATTCAAATCCAGCTTTTTTTTTTTTGCTTCTAAATACAATATTTCACTTGAACTCATTAAAAATCTAGAACTCAAAGCATGGCATAAGTGTTTGATGAGAGAATTAAATTTTTGGCATATTCAGAGACAAAAGATCTAATGCTGAATTTCAGCTTTATCATTTATTCAGTATATGACCTTGGACAATGTCAATCATCTCTGTAGACCTCAATTGGAGAATTTAGGGACAGCACTTGATGCTTTTTTCTTGTCAATTTCAGTTTGAAATTATTATCCTATGATTTGATCCAAAGGAATTTTATTCATTCCTGTACCTGATACATGATTATTTTTCTATTTTCTTGCATCTCTGAATCACTTTGTCAAAACAGAATTTCAGGGTCAAAATTCATTCATTCAGCAAAAATGTATTGACCATTTTAATGACTTCTTTCACTGATTCTCTGTCACAAATGTGCATGGATTCATCACACAGATATAGAACATTCTAGTGTATGAAATGGTAAATAAAATATCCCTTTAAATGATTGATCCTATTCTTTCCAAGGAAGAGAAAAATGAATGATCCCAAACTTAATAAGGGAATAGAAGTTTCCATTGACCATAAATATAGGATGATTTCAGATAAAAATAAATGCATATATAAAAATAGTCTATTTTTCTGTGTGTATATATATATATGCACATATGCACAAACATATACTTGTCTACATATCTGTATGATCCAAGGAGGTAATGACATGACAAACCAATGAATTGGATTTGTGTGAGATGTTACTGTGCTAAGTCACCAACCTTATTTTCTCCTCTAAAACCAACTGAGTCTAGTGGCCAGATATGATTGGGACTGTAGAAATTGCCCTTGATGCAAGGCATTAAGGGTTAAGTGAATTGCCCAAGGTCATATGGCTGGTAAATGTCAAGTGTCTGATACCAGATTTGAACTCAGGCCCTTCTGACTCCTAGTCCATTGCACTAAATCTGACGGCTTTTGCTAACTTTGTTCTAACAAAACCAAGAAAACATAGGTGCTCCATTAATCAGCACCATACCATCTATATGTGGAACCATTGTTTTCATCAAATGGAAAAGATTTGAATACTGTTGATAAATTCACTTATCTTAATAGTATGTTTTCCAGGGTGGTAAACAGTGATTATGAAGCTGACACAAAATTTCTAGTGTTATTTCAGTATTTGTGAGACTCAGAAAGGATGGGGGAGAAGAGATATTGGACTGCTCCAAACCAAAGCTCTACAGAGCCATTGTGCCAACCTCATTTTTGTATGACCGTGAAGCCAGAACAGTCTAAAAATACCACAATAGGAAATTGAATCACTTTCTTATAAATTGTCTTAGGAAAACTGAAGATTACCCAGCAGGAGAAGATACTTGCCACTGAGTCCTTCTTTTGAACTACATGCTTATCATTCAGATATTACTACAGAAAGAACAACTGTGATGAATGGCATGTTGTTCAAATGCTGGGCATATATTTACCACAAAAACTATTTCATGGAGAATTCACACAGGCAACCACTCACAAAGGGGTCAGAAGTAGTGATTAGGGGATACCATGACAGTCTCTCTTAACAATTTTGGAATTGATTGTGCAGCATTGTAGACACTACTACAGGACCACAGCATGGCAAGCCTTCACCAGAGAGGGAGCTGTGCTATATGAGCAAGGCAGAACTGCAGAATTGAAGAGCTCAAAGGCAATGTGAGGTATATAAGTTTAGAGTAACCACCCCAGGTATTCATATGGGATGTGTACCTGTACTATGGTAGAACAATCTAATTTCATATTGGTCTGATCAGTCATAGTCAAACACACTGTAAGTGATCACTAAGATAGTAATATCTTTTTTGCTCTTTGTAAACAAAAGACAAGAAAAAACAACCAATATCTATCTACACATGGATGCTTATGAACACATTATGAAACTGAATTTTACATCATGAAAATAATTGTTTCACATGTCAGAGAGCCTGTGTACAAAAATCTGAAATGCCTAGCATACTGTGGACACTAAATAAAGGCTTGTTTTCTTGTTCTGTTTGACATTTGTATCAAGATAAACACAGAATCTCTTTGAGCTCTAAATCTATGATCTATAATTCATTCTAAATATGCATGTTTATGGATATCTTTAGCATAAAGTAATAAGGCTAAAATGTATTTGTAAATATCCATATGCTCATACATATACCATATATAGATATATACACACATGCACTTGGACATATTAAATAGATAGATAGATAGATAGATATAGATATAGATATAGATATAGATATAGATATAGATATAGATATATATAGATGCAATTATACACAAGTAGTGGGACAGCAAGGTGGTACAGTAGATAGAGCAAAATGCCTGGATTCAAGATGTCTTGAATTCAAATCTGGTCTCATACACTTACTAGTTGTGCAATCCTAGACAGGTTACTGAACTATTTTTGTCTAAGTTTTCTT
Source organism: Macrotis lagotis (assembly GCF_037893015.1). Classification (NCBI taxonomy): domain Eukaryota; kingdom Metazoa; phylum Chordata; class Mammalia; order Peramelemorphia; family Peramelidae; genus Macrotis; species Macrotis lagotis. The sequence goes on along the minus strand of NC_133658.1, from coordinate 77,175,117 downwards.
CAATGTAAAATGAGTTGGAGAAGGAAATAGTAAACAATTACAATGCCTTTACCAAGAAAACCCCAAATGGGGTCATGAAGTATTAGACATAACTGAAAAATGTTCAACCAATGACACCAATAATCTGGACTGATTTCTTTTTTGGACTTAGCAATACATGAAGCAAAATAAAAAGTGTAAAATAATATGTATTTGTATGATATCTGCTTGGGGTAGCTAAGTGATTAGTAGACAGAGTATCAGGTCTAGAGTCAAGAAGATCTGATTTCAAATCAAATCTTGGAAACTAGCTATGTGATCCTGGGAAAGTAAATTCACCCACTTTTGCCTCAGGTCTTTATCTGTAAAAGGGGAACACACTGGAGAAGGAAATGGAAATCATGTCACTTTCTGGGCAAAGAAAACTTCATGGATAATGTCCATTGGGTCACATAGAGTCAGACATGATTGAACAATAACAAATAATTTTTGTTGTGTGTCAGTGATAAGTGTTTTTCAAATAAATATTATTTCACCTGCCAACAATAACCCTATGAGACAAAATTATGCCCATTTTAAAGTTGAGAAAACTGAGGCAAAAAAAAATTATTATTTGCCAGGTGTCACACAGTTTATAAATCTGCCTGAGGCAAACTTCTAACTCAGACCTTGCAAATATCAAGTTTAACCTTTTATTGTACCACTTGGTGCCTCAAAGTATAAGAGTCAGAAGACTGTCACTAAATATTAACTAAGAGCTCCTATGGAGGCTTGACTGGAGAGTGAAGTGAAGAATTAAAATTTAGAGTGTGGAAGGGCATACCCAAATTAAGATATCTTATCTCCATCAAAATATCTGTTGAAATACAATTTCTAAACAGAGCAAATTCTTTACAGTTTTACATATCAAAATCTAACTTCAGCCAATTAGAATACTTAACATAGAACATTTTCACAAAGGTTTTAATGATTTTTATAAGTCTCTTTCAAGTATTTTGACTATGTACTTCAGCCGGAATATAATATTAAAGTTTCTATCTCAAGATGAAAATGTGCCATACAACTCTCCTTTTTAATATTTCTGGGTGACAAATAAATGATGAATAATAGTCTCAAAGTAATTACCATAATTAATTAGACAAGCATTGGTGACCTCTTTTCTAACCATCTTTGATTTCTTATGTATAAGAGAAATATTTTGTCTTTTCTACTTTGATTACTTGTCAAAATAAATCACAGGGGATGTAAATAAAAGAATAATAAGAAAACTCAGTACCAGAAGTAGTGATTAGAAATTACTTTAATGAAAATGTTATAGATTCAAGAATTCATAGATTAATCCTGGAGTCAAAGAAAACATCAGTGCCAATATTCTCTTCATTGTGTAATGTTAAATTGAGTACTTAAAAAAACTAAATAACTTGCACAGGGACATGAGATAAAGTAATGGCAAGGATTTGAATTCAGGGTTTCTAATATTCATTACAATGACAATATTTAAAGATTGTTGTTGCCCCTCCCTCAATTTAAATGAGCTTGAAAATGTTTAAAGATTAAAAACCCAAACTTTCCTTTAAAAACAACAATCTAGGATCAATATTAGAAGACATAGATGCTTCCAGAGAGAGGTTATTATTCATTCAATCATGCCTGACTCTTTTTGATGTCTTGGACCATAATATTTTCCTTGGGATTTTATTGGCAAAGACAGTTGAGTTGTTTGTCATTTCCTTCTCCAGTGGTTCAGTTTTTGTCAGACCTCTCCACTGTGACCTCTTTATCTTGTAAACTCTGCATAGTATAGCTCATAGTTCCATTTACTTTTGCAAGACTACCACCACCATGACCTCCAGTGATTGAGAATGGTCAAGTCAGAGGAATCTGAGTCTTAAACTGGCTCTCTTACGTATTGCTTCAAAAGCTTACAAACTATAATACTCTAGACAATTTTACCTGTCTTGATTTTGCTTTCATGGTCTACAAAATTGTATTTAGTTTTTGTTATGGATTAAAGGAAATAATGTGAAGTAAGTGCTTTATAAGCATAAAAACAAAACACAAATATGTACTTTTATGATTCCCCATGTAATCATGGTAAAGTTGCTTAATTCATTTGTTTCTGTGTCTGAAAAATTTGAATAGTTCTCTAAATTGCCTCTAAGTTTTCTTCCATCAGAAAACATAGACACAACCTTACATTTATGCATAAATTTGTATATCCACATATCCATCTATACACACTATAGATAAAGAATCTGAGATAGGAAAGACACAATACAGGGAGAAGATAGTTAAATTACAATCAACTTTGAGTAGAGAGAAAACAAAGAACAAAGAAATAAACAAAGACTTTATTATATATTTTGCAAAGTGTCTTTCTTATACACAGAGTATACTTTCTATTTCCATAATTATTTTTGTAAAATCTTTTATTCTTTGATCACAATTGAGTAAAGATAAAGTCATCTTTCACAATTAGCTAGAGATACAAAATCTTAACCAAGAGCCCTCCTTTAAAAGCATCTAGTGAATTTATAAAAAAAATAAATATGGGAACCATGAGTATGGTAAGTTGTCATATGTCAGATTTTTTATGTATTGATAAGTTTTGCTGATTTTTTTCTCTTTAATTTTCTCCTATAACCAAAGGTTCTCCAGGAGAGTAGAGGGGAAATGTCACAATGGAATTTTATAGTGACATAAAAATAAAGTAAACAATATAATTTTATTTAAAGTTAAATATACATACATATATATATATATATATATATATATATATGAAATGAGTGACTTTTGCAATGAGTCATAAACAAAAGCAACAGCAAATTGAGGATTTCATTCTCACAAAAAAAAAATGGTGGTAAGAGATTGACCAATATGCCTGCAAAAGGAAAATGATCATGATGGAATGTGGAAAACTGTGATACTAATGCATTGTGGTGGAGTTGTGAACTAATCCAAACTTTCTGGAGAGCAATTTGAAATTATGTCCAAAGAGCAATAAAACTGTGCATCCTCTTTGAACCAGCAATATCTCTACCAAGTCTGCATCCTAAAAAGATCATGAAAAAACCCACATATACAAAAATATTCATGGCATCTCTTTTCACTGTGATAAAGAATTGGAAATGCCTATGAATTGGGGAATGGTTGAACAAATTGTATATAAATTCTGTGGAACACTATGGTTCTGTAAGAAATCATGAAATCAGAAAAACCAGAAGGATTCATGTGAACTGATGCTAAGTGAAATGAGCAGAACCAGAAGAGCATTATACACACTAACAACAACATTGTGTAATGATGATCTGTGATGGACTTGCTTATGTCAACAGTGCAAGAATCAAAGATAATTCTAAAAGACATGCTGGAAAATATAATCTATATTCAAAAGAGAACTGTGGAGTTTAATTGAAGAACAAAGTTTACAATCTTCAATTTTTAAAAACTTTCTTTTGCATATGTAATTATTTTTCTCTCTAGTGCTTTTTCATTCCTTTTGGATTTGAGTCTTCTTTCAGAAAAAAAGATTATTATGAATATATGTTTAGCATAATTACACATATAGAGAGTGTATTAGATTGCTTTCTCTCAAGGGGTGGGAGGAGGGAAGGGAGGGAGGGAGAAATACATAAAATACAAAACTGCAAAAACAAAGATTAGTTAAAAATTATTACAGAATATTGATAGAAAAACAATTAAACAGAGTTAAAATAATTTTTAGCAATTAAGTAATACATTAACCACATATATGTTTATCTTATATTTGGTGAACAACTAAATAGCACAAAATTCAGACAGTGCTGTTTACTAGAGGGAAAAATTCAAAGAGTGCAAAAATTGACCTGCTTTCCAACTTAAGAAAGTAAATATATTAAGGAAAGAAAAGATTTGACTGAAAGGAAAATTGGAGGAGTAAATGAATTAAAGGGAGAAAATTAATTCCTAAAATATGTTAACCTTAAATAAAGAGAATTACCAAAGTAGGAACAACAGGGCTCTTTGCTTGAGACAAGAGAATTTAAATGTGGGATAACTTGTAGCCATCAGAAGGGAGAAAGAGATGGGTTTAAAAACATTTCAACAGGGAGAAAGTATCAGGGCAGGCACAGCCTCTAGAAGTGATGTTTTTTTCAGAATCTGCAGAATTTTATGTATAAAGCTGTGGAGACCTGGGAAATGGTGATATTCAGTATGAACAGTGTGCTCCAAGAGGAGCAACAAAAGACTTTCCAGAGAAACCACAAAGCTAGCTCCAACTGACTGCTTGGATCATGGAGTCATGGTCAGGTAACACTTCTGATGACTACAATCAATATATATCCAAAATGGTGTGTGTGTATGTATGAATATGCATGCTGCTTAGATGAAAATGAAGGCACTTTGCTTGGCAAGAATTTGAAGAGGGCCATGATTTGACAATCTGTCGTGAACAATAGAAAATTCTACTGTCTTTTCAGGATATGTAATGTATTATTTACATAATGGAGTACCTCTCCCCCCCCCCCCCAACTCCTAAGACTCACTCATTCTGATGGTGACATTTCTGTTGCTTTAATTAATTCGGGAAAAAACAGTGCCACTGAAATTAACACAAAATTGGCAAGGGTTAAACAATCAACAGATATCTACCTAAGACTTTGAGACAAGGTTTTGTGTTGTTCTCTTATATTTTCTATCTACTGAAGGTAGAGACTTCAGAGAAGTGTGCCGGAAAAGGAAAGTGTTTTTCCTGGTCAAGAAGATGGTGTCTAAGAATTTGATTTCTATTTTTGATCCAAAGTTTCAGAAATAGAAAGGATGAATTCATGATCAAGAGTGAAATACAACTGGTCTAGTAACATAATTATGCTTGAATCAAATACTTCTGATGTAATCAACTTTTGTTCTGCTTATTCATCCTTCATTTTCAAAGAGAATCAAAGACATCATAGGTTTTGATGTTTTGACTTGTGTGTGTGAATTATATATGTTAGACAGGAAAATAAATAAAGAAATATGTTAGGCAGAGTTGAAAAAAGTCATTGCCTTTACTCTTTGTTTCAGTAATTGAAGCTCAGGAACAAGACAAAAATAAAGACTGATTATGGCCTGAAATTCGGTGGATATCCTTGGTGTCTCAATGTCTCATCTAACTTCAAGATTTCTGAAGCACCTGCTTCTTCTTCATGGCCTTTGGAGCAAACTGTCCTTATCTTGTCATTCTTCCAGGAGTAGTCTTCACTTGCTCTCTAACTCACTGATGGGTTTGAGACCTATCAATTATCGTCCACCTGTCTGCAGAGACATTTTTACCAGGGTATGGTGTGTTGTGTATCCTATTTAGGGTAACCAGTCTAGGATAGAATTTGGGGGCCACTGAAAAGCAAAAGAAATTGTGTGCTCTATAGGATTTTAAAACTGCTTAGGATTTTATTATAAAATATAGCAAAGTAAACAGGTTAAAAACTTTTCCTCTCAAAGGGTCAACAAACACTTTAAGACAGGGTGAATTACAAAAGGCAAGGCTTGGTTGTTTGGGAGACAAAGAGGAAGACAAAGCCAGGCAGATAAAGAAAGGAAGCAAGATAGGGAAAACCTGACTGTTCCAGAGAAAGAGGATGCCTCAAGCAGAGGTCCAATGCAGGTTTTATAGTCTTGCCCCTTATCTGGGCACTGAGGGCAAAAGAGGAAATCCCTCCCCCCACTGACATGATCAAAACCATGTGGATAGTTGAAAACTGGGGGCTTGGGAATAAGGAGACAGGATACAAATTTTACATTAAACAATGAAACAATTGGATTCAAATACATCTCAAGAGCAATGCACCTTCCACACATCTAACAATATTCCTAGATTTTAACAGCATTAAAACGTAAACTTTCTACATTCATAATTCTCTGCATTAAATGCACATGTTATAATTTCTTCAAGCCACAAATAACAGGTGACTTCCAAAGTCTTCTGGATTGATGATTTTCTAATAATTATTGCCCTTTCCACCAAGAAAAGCAATTTTATAGCCCCTTATATTAAAGTACTTTTCACTGCTTTGAAATAGAAAAGGATTTTCAGAATTATGTAATGATCTTAATTTGTTTTACAAATAAGTCAGGGTAGCAGATGCAGATGTCTATTTTATGTTTTTAGAAAACTGGTATATTTTGATTTATTTAAAGCTATTTAACAAATACCTTCAGGAGAATGAGAAATATCCATTCTTGGAAATTCTTGGGTTCAATGGATAACAGATTAGTTGAAGACATACATATACAAAACTTTTCATTGGGTCTTCTTTCCCTTCATTGTGACATAACTTTCATTTATTCCTTTGTATTTTGAACCATTTACTCACTTGAACTGTTTAAGACAAGGAACTTATACCAGAAAATTAAATCTCCACTTACTACATATTTTAGTAATATCTAATGAGACTGGTAATTAATCTTGGCCTGCAATTGATTGAAAGGGCTGCCAGTCCTGAAGCTGTGCTAAAAGCATTCAAATGTGCAAGCAATTCAGAAAAACCCAAAAGCTAAGAGCAATCTCCCTGTGTGCTGTTATATATGCCATAGGGTGATATCCAAAGTGCTTTACTTTTGAATTGGGCTTTGTGTTCAGTCATTGATTTACCTGTCCACTGAAAAGGAACCTGTCTTCTCTTTTTTGGAAATGTTTCCTTTAAAAGGCAGAGAATATCTCTAAAAGTAACTAAATGAATTTTTCACACTTCAGAACCTAAGACAGGGTAAGGGACTTCAGTTTCTTTCATTTCCATTGTATAAAGTGGGCAAACAAAAGCATTGTATACATTTACATTTTAAATTGTGTAATCATGTTATTATCTGAAACTAATACCATGCTGTTAAAATTTAGATAAAGTGTCCTGTAATGCATACAAAAAGTTCATTTGTTGAAGACCATTAAGTTAATTTCCTGGGAACAAGATTAAATGCAAGGCATTTACATAATCATTAGTTGTGAGGTGTAGAAGAGATAATTAAATATTCCACCACATTAATTTATATTTAATTAACTGTGCTTTAGTGATCCTTCTGTATGAATATTAATATTGTGTAAATAAACAATTAGAATGCATGCACATTTTATAGGTTTATTGTAAGAATAGGTGTAAAGAATTCTAAGATTCAGATAAAAACAAATACTTTAAAGTTTTCAATGATCACATAGTGATACACAATTTCTGTGGTTAGTATCAATTAGAACATTCTGACATTTTATTTCTCTATAAACTATTTAGAATATATTACATACTACAAAAATCTGTTTCATTAAGTTTATTCACGTCATGAATTTTAATATCACTCCACATGTTCATAGAACTTACCTCCTTCCATGAGTAATAATTTATTTAAAAGTGAGACCTAAGTTATTATTCCATGCTAAGATTCAGTCAGTCATTATTATACACCCAGGAGAATGACTTGCAAATGCATGTCATGAAACAAAATCATTAAATTATGTAGAGTAGATTGAATATTAGTGCATATACTACACAGCTCTATTTTTAGCCCAAATGTTTCCACCAATATCCAGATACCTAAATACAAAGAAAGAATTGACTGGTGATGCTGGAGTGGTGTTGAAGAAAATTATGCCCAGGAACCTACAAGGATGAAAGCAGGACATCGACCAAAAATGTGTGGATGATCTTTTGGGAATATTAGTGGAAACAAGAAAATGGGAAGGAATGGTACCAAAAAGTAAGTAGAGTTTTGTTTTGGGCTTGTTTTTTAATAGGCTTATTTGTTCAGGTAGTATTGAATGAATGGGAAGAAATTTAAAAGAGTAGAAATTTTAAAAAATGGTCATAAAAACAAATACATTACTACTATTTTCAATAAAAAAGAAATATGATTTATAATTTATATATTATAAAATATATAAATTGACCTTAGGAAAATAAATATATAATGCATATTCAAAATACAATGGAGACCAGAATTGCATGAATTGATTAGTAGTGAATAGTGATTTTGCTTTAACTTTGGATAAGAAATAATTATTTTGTTTTAAGTTTTGCAATAGGCTGTGTTAATGAATATTTTTTTATTTCTTGCATATATTTAAAGGTGTAAAAGCTCTTGTTTATTAGAAATAAGAAGTTCCAGTAGCATAGCAGAAGTATATCAAATATAATATTAGGATATCATATTGATTCATTTGTATTTTTATATATTTTGGAATGTAATTAAATTTGGTTTCATTATATAAAACTAAATATTCATATATAATTTTATAATTATGATAATTACAATGAACTAGATGGGAATTTGCCATTATATATTAATTATCAGATAAATTTAGGTGGATAGAATTGTGCTATAAAATGACATTTATGACCTAGAAAGGAATAAATGGAGAAATATCTAATGAAGCAAAAAAGTTCCACCAAAATGAAAATAAATTAGATAAATATATTTAATAATACAAAAAAGTAATTTTATCAGTGCATAAATAGAAAAACTTTGATAGAACATAGAATACATATATTATTATTTAATTTAAATATTATATTACATTTTCAAAGAAAACCTACATTGCAGTTTAAGATTTTGAGTATGAATATGAATTCTGTTCTTGTATTTATTTTTGTTAAGATTTTGTAGACATAATTTTGAAAATATGTTTAAATAGATAATGCAGCTACAATACAAGTAATCACATATTCAAATTTTGCTTATGTACATATATGCAATTTTTTCCTCAATATCCATTTGTAATCACTGTCTATTTCCTTTCCTTTTATTATAAGATTGAACAAATAAGTTAAGTACTCCACTTTAAACAATATTATGAAATTATCCAAAATTTAGTTCTACAATTCTACAAAATAAGTTAAATAAAAGATCTAAAAGATTATTACAGCAAACACATTACTGAGAAATTTTCATACAGAATTAAAATCAAAACATGTACTGGGATGGGGGGAGGAAATAACATTGAGATGACTGAGTGCAACAGTCCTTTTTTAAAGCACAACTTTTAAAAAATTAAGCTATGCATAAACTTATTCATTGATCATTGATTGGCAATAATCAGTTATGGATTTTAACATGTGATATACTTGCTATCTCATTCTATACTTGCAATCATTGAATTTTAATTCATAATTATCCTACCTCCCAGAAAAATCTTATTGCTTTTCAGTCCATCTAACTGAAGACTCCCTTATCTTTGGTACTCTCATCTCATCAGTCCCATCATCAGCTTCTCCCTCTTATTGGAAGTCTTAGAGCTGTGGGAGGGAAAAAAAAAAGACAAAAATCTTTCCTGAAGGCTCTATTTCAAGAGGGTTTTCAGCATAGCCATTTCCTATTAGTGATACAACTTGAATTTATCTCCTCTATCATCATGCCCCAGCCTTAAAGCTCCTTTTGATAGTTCTCTTGTCTATTAGATTGAAAACTCTTTGAAGACAAGGAATAAACACAATAACACACATATACATATGATTATATATACATACATGTGTGTGTGGGGGGGTGTAGTTTGGATCCCTGGCATGCAGTAGAATCACTGATACATAGTTGATGTTAATTAATTTATTGAATTGAATTGATATCTTACATCTGTATAACATGCAATTCTCAATGGTCTCTCCCATCTGTCATTTCATTTATGGAATGAAGTTCAAATACATGTGAAAGAACAAATATTTTTCTGTTTATATGGAATAAATGAATCAATTATTATCCTACCAATTATATTAAAGTACAAACTTTTCCATATAAGTCTGGGCAAAAAAAAAATAAAAACTCTTTAAAAGTATGCATGGACAAATTCTCTTTAAGATACTTGAGAAAACTTGACATACAAACTGGATAAAACATGCAAAGTATAAAAAGTATAATTGTCAGTATTTTCTTTCAAACAATTATAAATTAATACCTAAAAACATTCTGCAGTGGGAAACTAACAGGTCAGGATGAAACTTTTCTTCACACTTATAATCATTTTCTAAACCATTGCTCAGTATGCATCCAATTTATGATTAGACCATCAATCTTTAATCAGCTTGGTTCTCAGATAATATACAAAGGATTTTTCCAGGATCACATTCAAAGTTCAGTGTTGAAATTGCCAGAGCTTATATTCCATTTCTTAAAAACTTAATTTCAAGTTTATTAATCAAGTGCTAATTAGTTAGAGAAATTGGCATTTGGATACACAACTTTCCTTTACACACTTATGGTCTACTTCACATATTCTATATTTCAGTCGCAGTAAACTAGTTACTCCCTAAATATACCCAGATCTGTTTCTTTTTTACATCTCTTATCATGTGTATTTGCTTGAAGCAGTAGATCATCATAGTTGGAAGGAATTTAAGAGGACAACTAAGACAACAGATAATCAGAAAGGAATCTTCTTCATTTTAATTATAATGAATGTCAACAGTAACAAAAATGAAATATTGTAAAGTTAGAAACAATGTTTTTCACACAATACCTCATTTAATCTTTGAAACTATCTTGGAAATGGAATTTTATACATGAAAAAACAGATATACTCTGAGCTTAAGTGACTTGCCCTGGTAAGTCATAGCAAATATATGCCTGATTCCATTTTTAAACATAGACCTTGCTGATTCCAGTGCCCTCTTCAATGCATGGCATAATTGCTTGAACATCCAGGAGAAGTCACCAGTTTGCTTCTTCCAAGAGATTTCAAGAAGGAAAAAACTGTACTTTCTTCTGAGGTTTTTAAAATTAGGAGTTTTTTTGGTTCTGTTGAGTATAAATTTTCTACTCTGTCTTTTTTTCACCCCACTGTATCTACTTCTGACCTTTGGGGAAAAATAGATCTATTCTAATGTCACTTTCAGAAAACAGCTCTATAAATACTTCATGATACTTCTCAGATCTTTCAAAAATATTCTTTTGTATAAACTGATACTTGTATGGCATGATCTCTTGTTTGCTCACTATATTGCTGAACCTCCCTGGGAAATAATGTTTGTCAATATCTTTCCTAAAATGTCATGCCTAGAACTAAATAACATGCTTCAAGTGTGATCTGGCTAAGGGAACGATCATCTTATTCTTTCTTTTTAATAAGCCTTTCCCAATGTAGCCTATACTGTCAGCCTTTTTGACAGCATCTTTCATTTTTTTATTCATATTGATCTTACGGCAGAAAAATGTTTCCATATCATTTTCACATGGGCAATCTACTTTTAAACAATGCTTTTCTAGTTCTCTAATGACTCATTTGAATTTTAAAACAAATAATTGATTTTGAAATCCATCATAATTTCTCTAGGAAATTTCTCTGGCAAAAATCACTCATGGGGTAGCTAGGTTGCGCAGTGGATAGAGCACCAGTCCAGGAGTCACGAGTACCTGAGTTCAAATCCTGTCTCAGACACTTAAAAATTACCTAGCTGTGTGGCCTTGAGCAAGCCACTTAACTCCATTGCCTTGCAAAAAGTAAAAAAAAAAATTTACTCATAAAATTTTTTCTCAGGTAAATTCCATCTTCATAGATATGATCCATTCTTCTAGCCAATGAAGATCCTTTTGTATATCAAATCTATTCTCTAATATGTTCATTTTCCTTCCTAGTTTCATCCTATATTCCCTATATTTCATCTTTTGATTATCCTATAGGATATAAAAAGGAACATTATAATATGTTCCAGTTGAGAGACTGAACTCTTAAAGGAATGAGAGATAAATTCTATCCAATGCAGATCTGTTTAATATTCTTTATGATATGATCCAACAGTGATATACATATATATATATATATATATATTATATATATATATACACACATTTATACTATTATGTGTAAGTCACTATGTTAGACTCAATTTACAAAAAAATATAGAACTAATTGATATGGATATGCATAAATATGGCACAGTGTCCTTGATTCTGGAAACCTGGATAAACAAAAACCAAAGATTAACACTTAAATCACTGGCATAATCATGACATTTTGAGCTGATCTTCTTTCTTCCCCTTGACAGGAATGCAAAAATATTATTTGATTTTTCCTTCTCTATGATATTTCTCATTCTTCATAATTGTTATATATTTGTTTCATAGTTTTAGAATATATCTTCCCATCTTTTTCCACACAAAGGAGTCATTAGCACTTCTTTGTAGGATTGCCTAACTTGATTGTAGAGTATTTCATTTGTTCCCTATTTTATTGTTCTGCAAGATCTATTGAACTTCTAAGGGGAAAAATTTGCCTATAATAACATATTTATCTCTTTTATGATGAACACTGCCATAGAAATACAAGGAGCACTTTACGGTGATATTTTCGAATGGATCACGCCAGAGTTAAGTTTTTTTTCTATAGCTCTTTAACTGTCTTTCTTTTTTTTGACCCTTTTAGTCATGTGTAAAGGTCAATATTATTATTTCTAGCACCGAGTATATGTGCTGTAACTGACCAATCTCTTTTATGCTTAAAGTTTATTTTTCCATTTACTTGTAAAGTTATATTTCATCAGTCATTTTTGTAAAATTTTCTCCTTCCCCTCTTCCCTCCCATCCCTCAAATGTAAGTAATCTGATAAATTATACATGCACAATGATGTTACACATATTTTTACGCAATCATGTCACACATATTTCCATATTAGATATGATGTGATAGAAGAATCAAAATAGAGGGTAAACACCATAATAAAGAAAAACAATTTTAAAAAGTAAAAATCTTTTGCTTTGATAAGTATTCAAAGTCCATTAAGTCTTTCTCTGGATGAGAGGATATTTTCAATTGCAAGTCTTTTAGAATTATTTTTGATCACTATATTACTAAGAAAAACTAAGTTTATCATAATTGATCATTATAGAATATTTTTGTAAATGTGTACAGTCTTCTGGTTCTGTTATCTTACTGGGCATCAGTTCATATAAATCTCTCCAGGTTCTTCTGAACTCTGCCTGCCCATCATTTCTTATATTATATTCATATGGCACAACTTGTCCAACCATTCCCCAATTGGTGGGCATGCACTCAAATTCTAATTCTTTCCCACCAAAAAAAAGAGCTAAATAGTTATTTTATATGAGGGTCTTTCCCCTCCTTTTTATGTTTTCTAAGAGAAATAAATCTAGTAGTAGATAACCTTTAGAGCATAGTTCCAAATTGGTCTCCAGAATGACTGGATCACTAACCATTTTTAATAACCATGATCCCCTTGGTATTTACCATTCTTTGCATTTGTGAATATATTGTATTGAATTCTTTAGAAATTTAAGGATTTCATCTATGAGTTATCACAATTATTTTGATATTTATTGGCAATTGTGTTGCAAAATTAACAATTCTGAAAATTTTCTTAGCTAATTCTGAAAAAGTAGTTCTGAAAAAGTCTTTAATCAATTTAAGAGAAATAAAGAGCTTTAATCACTGCCTACAGATAATGCAGTGAAGAAAAAAGTCTTATGGCTGACAAAAAGAATCAAATAAACTTTGTGCTTTATCTAAAACAGATATCAAATTCCAAGTTATACAAATGGCAATTGAACCTTGCAGGTAAGGACTTCTAAGTTAGAAGTGTCCTTTTTCATCTTTGGGTCTCAGAATCTCTCTCTCTCTCTCTCTCTCTCTCTCTCTCTCTCTCTCTCTCTCTCTGTCTGTCTCTGCCTAAACTAACCTCTCACCTATTTCTTTTTTTAATATTTTACTTATTTTGAGTTTTATAATTTTTCCCCTATATCTTATTCCCACGCCCAACAGAAGGCAATCTGCCAGTTTTTACATTGTTTCTATGGTACACATTGATCCAAATTGAATGTGATGAGAGAGAAATCATATCCTTAAGAAACATAAAGTATAAGAGATAGCAAGATTAGACAATAAGATATCAGTTTTTTTCTAAATTAAAGTTAATAGTTCTTGATCTTTGTCCAAACTACGCAGTTCTTTCTCTGGATACAGATGTTATTCTCCATTGCAGACAGCCTGAAATTGTCCCTGATTGTTGCACTGATGGATTCAGTGAGTCCAGCAATGTTGCTATTAGGGTGTAAAATGTCTTTCTGATTCTGCTCATCTCGCTTAGCATCAGGTCATGGAAATCTCTCCAGGCTTCCCTGAATTCCCATCCCTCCTGGTTTCTAATAGAACAATAGTGTTCCATACATATACCACAGTTTGCTAAGCCATTCCCCAGTTGGAGGACATTTACTTGATTTCCAATTCTTTGCCAACACAAACAGGTTTGCTATGAATATTTTTCTACAGGTGATGTTTTTACCCTTTTTCAATAACCCTTCAGGGTATAGACCCAGTAGTGGCATTACTGGATCAAAGGGTATGCACATTTTTGTTACCCTTTGGGTGTAGTTCCAAGTTTCTCTCCAGAAAGGTTGGATGAATTCACAGCTCCACCAACAAGTGTAATACTGTCCCAGATTTCCCACAACCCTTTCGACAATGATCATTATCCTTTCTGGTCATATTGGCCTTCTGAGAGGTGGGAGGTGGTGCCTCAGAGAAGCTTTAAGTTGTATTTCTCTAATAAGTAATGATTTAGAGCAAATTTCATATGACTATGGATTGCTTTGATCTCCTCAACTGTAAATTGCCTTTGCATATCCTTTGATCATTTGTCAATTGGGGAACGGCTTTTTTTAAAAATTAGACACATTTCTCTGTATATTTTAGAGATGACTCCTTTGTCAGAAACATTAGTTGTAAAGATTGTTTCAGATTATATTTCTTTTTATCTTGGTTATGGTGGTTTTGTCTGTGAAATACTTTTTAATTTAATGCAACTGAAATCATCTAGTTTGTTTTTAGTGATGATCTCCATCTCTTCCTTACTCATAAACTGCTTCCCTTTCCATAGATCTGACAGGTAAACTAGTACTTGATCTTCTAGTTTGCTTATAGTATTGTTTTTTATGTCTAAATCCTGTATCCATTTGGATCTTATCTTGGTATAGAGTGTGAGGTGTTGGTCTAATCTAAGTTTCTTCCATACTAACTTCAAATTTTCCCAGCAGTTTTTATCAAAGAGAACTGGACTCTTTGGGTTTATCAAACAGCAGATTACTATAAGTGTTTCCTGCTATTGCACCTAGTCTATTCCACTGGTCCACCCCTCTATTTCTTAGTCAGTACCAGACAGTTTTGATGACTGATGGTTTATAATATAATTTTAGATCAGGTAGCTCTAAGCCCCCTTCTTTTGCACTTTTTTTCATTAAATTTCTGGAAATTCTTGACTTTTTATTTCTCCGTATGAATTTACTTCCAACTTTTTCCAACTCATTAAAGTAATTTTTTGGAATTTTGATTGGTAGGGTACTAAACAGGTAGTTTAGTTTTGGTAGAATTTTCATTTTTATTATATTAGCTCTACCTATCCATGAGCAGTTGATGTTTGCCCAGTTATTTAAATCTGATTTGATTTATGTGAGAAGTGTTTTATAATTGTTTTCAAAACGTTTCTGAGTCTGCCTCTGCAGATAGACCCCCGGGTATTTTATATTGTCTGAGGTTACTTTAAATGGGGTTTCTTTCTAGCTCTTCCTGCTGTATCTTGCTAGTCATATATATAGAAAAGTTGAGGATTTATGAGGGTTTATTTTGTATCCTACAACTTTGTTAGAATTGCTAATTGTTTCCAGTTTTTGGATGATTTCTTGGGATTCTATAGGTAAACCATCATATCATCTGCAAAGAGTGAGAGTTTTGTGTCTTCCTTCCCAATTCTAATTCCTTCAATTTCTTTTTCTTCTCTAATTGCTGAAGCTAACATTTCTAATATGATATTGAATAGTAGTGGTTTCACCTATTTCTTAGGTAGTACCTAGTCAACTCTGAAAGTTCAAAAGATATGAAGTTTTAAAGCCTTTTATATCATGGACTACAAAAGAAGCAGTGTATGATTGCAATATCTCCTTACTTTTATATGACACTGATTCTAAATCCTAGGAATACTTCATGAGATTTCTATTTGAACTCCCAGTGATCAAAACCTATATTTTCCCTTTTATTTCATTTATTTTACATACATTTAACCTCATATTCACCAATAAAATGTAAGAAGAAGAAGGGGAGAGTTTGCTTCAATTTGAGGGTATCTTTTTTGTATATACTACCTTAGTAAATTTCCTATTTAAAAGTTAATTAAGAATGGAATGGAAAAGAATATTAGTGGGGATTCTTGACCTGTAATACCAAATTCTTCAGTCCCAAATGGTTGCCTCCATAAGCTTGAGGAAATTAGAAGGCAGACACCTTTTATGAGGAGTTGAGGAAGTAGTCTCATACAATAAATTAATACATATATTCATACACGTGCATAATTTAAGTTTTTAATAATCTTCCCAAAATAGTTAAGTCTTATCTTCATTTTATTATTATTTATTTTACTTTTTAAAGTTTTAACAAGATTACCCCACTTCCTGTGAGGTCTTTTAACAAATCAATATACTTTTTAAAAAACTAATCCTATAGTGACTTTATGTGAAATTGTATGAAAAATTCCTCATTTGCAGAAACCCCACCACTTTACAAATATTATTCAGACTTGTTACATAATTTGACATTACAGTGATTATTGCCACTTTTAAAATATGAATATATATATATATATATGTGTGTGTGTGTGTGTGTGTGTGTGTGTGTGAGTGTATCTGACTCTCATTGTACTTTCCATGCCATGTAACATTAAAGACTTGTACTTCAAATAAGCACATTGTTGAGTGTGCATACTGTCTCTGAAACTGACCAGTTTGTGTTAAAAACTTAACTTCCCTGACCCTTGAAGTGCCTTAATTAATAGCAAAATCTATTTCACTAGGTAATAATGAGGGTCCAATTATAAAGTATTTGCTATACAGCTTGCAAAGTAAAACAATTTATAAGTATTATTACTTATATGATATTGTTCTCACATATGGTTCAAAGAACAAATTAGTTATGTTCAATTTTACTTCCTATCATAGTAGTTGTATTTGGGAGGAAAGAGATTAGGGGCTGTTTGCTCATTTGTTTGAAGAGTTTTTTAATTAATCACACTTCTCATTTTTTTTAAGATTAGCTGCTATCCCTTCCCTTTTATTCTGAACAGGTAAATTTGCCTAGAAACTTAAAATTATCCCAGGACTTGGTCACTAATATAAATGAACATTTTACTAGTTGGAGCTCCTATAGAGAGAGTATATTTACCTATCCTTCACCTCCATTTTTCTGATAAACAAAAGCAAAGTTGTTAGTGCTGTAATGTGAATCACAGTGTATTTCAATTCTGAGTCATTGAATGATTCATTATTGTACTTAATGAATGCCTGCCTCTAGCCCCTGGGACACATGTTCTCATATTCTCCCAATATTGCTCTGATTCTCCCCCCTGGAAAGCACCAATCATTGCACATCAATAATTCACAAACAAGGCTGAGTAAACATTTTCCCTTTCCCTGTTTGAAATGTTAATTTTCTTTTTTGAAGTGCTTACTGTCTGGCAGCAATGTGTAGTGGGGCTTGTCCCACTGCCAAAGATAAACTGCTAGAACTATGTGGGTGACATACCTGCTAAAGGGAATAGATTTCCAAATGAGGAAGTTTATCCATATTCCATTTGACCAATTTCTTTCCTTATTCTCATTCTCATTTTTCCTTTTCTGATGTTGGACATAGACATGCTAGGACATTTTTATCTTTTCAAATAAACTATATCTGACTGCCTTCATTGCTATTTACCATAAAATAATGATTAATTATTAATCATTATGACTTCTCAGAAACAAGTGCCTTACAGAGAACTTTTTTAAACAATACAATTAGAGTTTCATCAGTTAATAGTTTTAAAACACAGTCCTTACATATTTGCACAACGAAGATAGAAAAATGCTCAGAAGTGTTATATGGAATATTTCTGATGACCCAAGAAGTGTGACATAAGAGGCATTTTCAATATTAATGTCAGGAATTCCTTTACTCCCATAGAATGTCAATGGAAAGAACACTGTCCTGGAGATCCAGGGACTTGCATTGTGTTCTAGACTCCAATATTATTTGAGACTTTTTTCAGTTCACTTGACATCTTCACATTTCAAATTTCTCCTCCCCCAAGGAGGTTGCAATAAGATCCTTTCCAGTGCTAACTTTGTAGCTTCTCTGTCCAGTTTTCAAAGACATTATTTTCTCTGGGAAAACACTGGTAAAGTATTAACAAAAGAACTTTTTATGTTTAGTAAGATGAAGAGACAAGGAGCTAAAGCAAAAGTGGACAGTTTTAATATGGAGTGTCAAATTGGATGTAAATAAAAGTATTCGCATAGTCCCAGAAGCTACCCATCTTTACTAAACAAATATCTTCCTTCAAAGTATAAGGCATAACTTTTCAATATAGCTTTAAATAAATAACAAAGGAAAATAATTGATAAGTCAAAGGGGTATTAATATACCCCTTATTCAGCCATGGAAGTTTTTCTATATGTAGAGAAGTTTTTTTTTTTTAATTGAATATACCATATAATCAGATTTAAGGACTAAATATTGCAATGAGTTAGGAGGTAGGGCTCCATTGTGACATCTGTCATTAATTGGCTATCTCGCCTTTGGATGAATGTAATACAAAATAAATGATCTTTAGAGTTCCTTTTAGCTCCAAATCTAACAATGATATAAATTAACATTACTTGACATCATATACTAAGGTCCTTGCAAAGTTTAGGTAAGCTTTAGCCCCTATGTTTTTAGGAAGAAACCATCTGCATCAATAGAGCATACATAATTATCAATATGAAATTTTATATCTATTAAAGCAATAAAACAAATAAACTCAAAAGCAGAATTTTGGTTGCTTGGTATTCATCACAAATGCAGAAGAAATGTAGCATAGAGACCAAATAGAAGAATGAATTCCTATAGATAATCTCATGTCATCCTAATTATCCTATATGAACATTCCAGTGTGTTGAGTATAGAGCCTCCTAAATAACATTTAACATTACTAAAAATATTTTAGTCACACTAAAAGAAAATTCAGAAACTCAAATTTGAGTCTATTAATAATTAACCAATATCCTTTCTTTTGTCAGTGAACTTTTGTTTTCTCTGGCTATTAAAATTATTGGATTTTAAGAGTCTTAAAATGAGTTTTGGTCACATACAAGTTACCGGAAAAAAAATGATGCTTCTTCTGATTTAGATATTCCTCTGCTGTGTTCAAACATTCACAGAGACCTACAAAGTTCATGAACTTATTGTTCTTTCCAAAAAGAGGTTTTCCTGAAAGGATATAGAACTTATTTGTTTAAATATCTGTTCTGCTTCTCAGCAGACTTTATGTGTATTCTCACTTCTTTTTTTTTTTCATCCCTTATTCCTTGACTTCTAAAAACTACATAGTTTCCAAGAAGGAAAACTGAATGTGCAGGTGTTTCTCTAGACAAACAAGGGTATTGCCTTTTTGCCTTTTTGAGACCCAGTCCTTAGCTTCCTGAGCTTAACTTGCCTTTTTCAAGTTGAGTCTTAAGCACTGGCTCTGGAGTCAGGAGTACTTGAGTTCAGATTCAGCCTCAGACACTTAATTGCCTAGCTGGGTAAGTCACTTAACACCATCACCTTAAATTAAAAAAAATAGTTTAAAAAGAGTATATATATATATATATATATATATATATATATATATATATATATGTATATATATATATATATATATATATATATATATATATATATATACTGAAAATACTGAATACACAGTAAATACTGAGAATACACAGTAAATAGAGGGTTGTGTCTAGATGGCACAGTGGATAGAGTACTGGCCTTGGAGTCAGAAGAATGGTTGTTTGATTTTTAGCCTTAGACAATTGATTTACTTGCTGTATAGCCTTGGGCAAATCATTCAGCCTTGGTTACTTCTCCTCCAGGGCATCTCCAGTCAACTTGATTCATATCTGACCACTAGACCCAGATGGCTCTGGAGGAGAAAGTGAGACTGGCAACTCAGCACAGTACCCCTCACTCAAATGCATTTCATGAATGGCAAATATCATCTTATTTGTTAATCATTTAAAAGTGCACAGAACAATATCTGGCACATAGTAAGCACTACATTATTTATTATTATTATTATTTACAATATTATAAAGCACTTAGCAAAATATGTGGTGTGTAATGAATTCTATTTAAATATTTATTTCCCTTGGGGCAGCTAGGTGGCGCAGTGGATAGAGCACCGGCCCTGGAATCAGGAGTACCTGAGTTCAAATCCAGCCTCAGACACTTAATAATTACCTAGCTGTGTGGCCTTGGGCAAGCCACTTAACCCCATTGCCTTGTAAAAACT
This sequence comes from Macrotis lagotis, assembly GCF_037893015.1. Classification (NCBI taxonomy): domain Eukaryota; kingdom Metazoa; phylum Chordata; class Mammalia; order Peramelemorphia; family Peramelidae; genus Macrotis; species Macrotis lagotis. Next base: position 77,154,856 of record NC_133658.1, on the reverse strand, counting down.
AAAACAAAACAAAACAAATATTTCTTTCCCTTCTTCTCCACTAGCCCAAATACAGAGAAAAACAGTCTCTCCCATTGAGGAGATTACATTTTGAAAAGGAGGAAGGTAGCAAAGTCACAATCCTCTTCTGAGAGGAAATACTATCCCCCAGAAGGTGACCCTCAGATGGAATTCAACAATGGCAAAATGTGTAATCATGACAGAGTGATAATCCAGGTTAAGAAGATGTCAAATACTGAAGGAAATTCCAGGGTTTTTCTTATGTAATTAATGAAGCAGTTGTAAGGATATTAACATTTTGAAATAAATAAAATAATGAATACTTTGTCACAAAAATACATATATGTATTTATGTATTGTGTTTTATTACAAGGCTAAAGATAAAATAGGTCAAACAAAGGAACCTGTGTTCTCCATCAAAAAAGTCTTTCTGCTTCACAAAGGAAAAACTAGTTTTTTCTGCCTGAGACAGTTTCTACATTATATTATTTTGAACACTAAGATAAGCTTTGGAGGGCATATAAAGCAGATACTGTCAGAATTGGAGAATATTACAGTTGGAAAGAGATGTTAGTGGTCATCAAATCTAATTCAGTTTAGAAAATGGAGATCTAAACTTATGCAAGTATCAGAAGTTGAACTCAAACTAGATATTTTCTGCCTAGGAGTATAATTATCTTTCTCTTATATTTTTACTGTCTCTATTGGATATCAAGTAAACTTAAAAGCAACATATGCGTTGTTTCAGTGTGTCTGGTGGAATTTTTCTCCTTGATTTTCATGATTCACAAAGGATTAAATTGAGGAAGTGATATTTTCTTATGGTATCTTTATTCTATCTAAATATAATTTAGACATAGAAGTTAAACAATAGAAAATACCTTTTTTTGTCTTTTGCAAGGCAATGGGGATATATGACTTACCCAAGGTCACACAGCTAGATTTTATTAAATTCCTGAGGCTGGATTTGAACTCAGGTGCTCCTGACTCCAGGGCCAGTACTCTTTCTACTGTGCCACCAAGCTGCCCCCCCCATCTGTTTTTTAAAGGATGTATTAACACTTGAAACTACTTTGCCAGAAAGTTCTTGATTTACAAAGATTTACAAAAATTTACAAAGATTTAAGAAATGAATAGCTTACAACAAAATGAACTTTATTTACAATACCTATATCTTTAAGATAAAATTGATCAACAATTATTTTTTTCTACTCCTGGCTTATCTAATTGAAAATAATTGCTCACATTCAAACAATACTCTATTAGTTACATATTTTACACTTCCTCTGGACCTAATCTGAATCTTTCTCTTTTCTTATAGGACCAACCTAGACTCATTCAGGGAGGCCCATCAGTAAATTTCTCACCACTGATCTAAAAGTTGATTCACAGTAAAAACGATGATATTCATGGTATATGTAGCTCTCTTGTCAATGTATCCAAATGGACAGAAGCATGTGATCAATGCACATGCTACTGTATGCAAAAATTCCTTTAGAAAAAATGAAGTAATTCTCATAGTAATAAAATGGTGGGAAAAATGAGTCAATACTTATAGAAATTATTTCAGACTATTCATTGAAAGATCAAATGCTGAATCTTGAAACTTAAATACTTTGACCACATAATGAGAAGACAGGATTCACTGCAAAAAAGACTCTGATGTGGAAGATTAAAGCAATTTAACATGATCTTGGACAGACTTTGGGAGACAGTGGAGGATAGATCGACTTGACTTGCAAAAAATCCATGGAGTCACAAAGATTCAAACTTCACTAAGTGAACGACAAAAAAATAATTATCTCCACTTAACCGATAATGAAAATGAAACTCATAAAAGCAAAATAATGTATAAATAGTCCCTCTACTTCTTAGCCCAGTGTTTGACACATGGTAGGTCCTTAAAAATGTTTATTGACTATTGACAACTGATTCAGCTAGCAAACCTGTCATGGTATGAAACAAATACAGTCTTCCTGACTCTTCATCTGATGCTGTCTCCATTACAGCATGTTATTGCTCTAAAGCCTGACATCTTTTCAAATTTAACTCACCCAGCTTTCTATTTCACTTTTCCTTCGTTTTTTATTTTACGTCCAAATCTAAACCAACTTCAGAGAAAGGGGATGATGATTTCCCTTTGATTGTCATCTTTACCAAAGATTGTCATATATTTTAGGGGTTATAATGTCAGCCATTCCATTAAATATCATTTGTACACACACATAAAATGTGTTTGAAAAATAGAAGGCACTAACTAGCCTTTGAGTATTTTCAAGAAGTCAGTAATCTCTGCTACACACTGACAGATAATTTTTGCCTGACTGTTCAAGAATCTTGCACTCTGTGTTTTTGGATTTCTTACTTGTCATCCTTCCTTTGTTCCCATATTCATCATTTAAATTAAACATAATAAAAGGGCACTGCTGTCAGTAATCTGTATTTATTAAATATTTCTTGATCACTCTGCCTTTTATGCAAAAGGGCTGTAGTAAAACTCACCATAATATGGACATATCCCTCTTTTGTTCCAACAAGAGCTTATGTTTCTGCATTAATTTTCTTTTTTCTCTGCCACAGATAATTAATAGAAGATACTGGGAAGTACTTAACTTTACTTCAACCTATTTGAAGTTTATTACCCCTGTGACTCATACATCACAATCTCCAAAAATGGATAAATTGTAAAATCTACAGTAGTAAATCTCCACTTCAAGGACTACTACTCCCAAATCTCCTAGCAGTACATTTTGAGACTGCCCTCTCTAATAACTTCGTCTCCCACAGAGTAAAAGCTTTTAGTACATTGAAAATGGAATAGTTATTCTTAGCTATTTGATTGTCAAACTTCCAATTCTGATATGGTTCAAGTAGCAGCTCTTGAGTAGAATGTTCAGTAGGCCCTTTTGAAGTCATTAATATCAAACATTTCATTTTGACATTCGGCCGTTTAATGAAATTGTCATTTGATTTTTGGAAGAGAAATGTATTTGACTTCCTCAGCATTGCTAGGTGACTAGAATAAGAAATTAAGAATTTTATTAAATGCTCAATATTTTGCAACCTGCCTCAGTTCAGTAAGTATTGCTAATGATGAAAAGTATCTTTTCCTCTCTATTCATTCTCTCATTACCTTATTCTGGATCCTTATCATCCTACACCAGGAAAATTTCATTAACTTCTTTGTTGGTTTCCTTTTTTCCTATTCATTCACATCCTCACAGATTCATTCAACAAACCTTTGTTGAGTGTACCTATTATTGTCATTCAAATTGCAATGGAGAGGTGCATAGTCAATTTAAGTAGACTACAAGATATTACTAAGGAGGTAATCAGAGAAGTTCATTCAAAAAAGTTTGAATTAAAAAGAAGGGTTACTTGCTGATACAATGGACTATTGGAAAGATGATATTATCTGCTGGTATCCTTATAATGGCAAGTGAAATAAGGAATACTGATAACTATTAAGTAGACATCCTGTGTAGGAGGACATGGACAAGAGTGCTATCAGATGAGCAGGCTTGTACAGATTGCTATCCAAATCACTAGAGAAAATACCCAAATGTCTATGATACCACACATCCACTGACTCCATTGGCTAAATATTATGTGTATGTATACATTGTATTCTATTCTATTTTTTGATTTAACATATATAATGCTGACATTCTTATATGTACTCATTCATATATAAGCAGTCTATTTGAATTTTCAGTAAAGATGAAGTTTAGAATGAGTAATGAAGAAACATTTCTGGAAAAATAGGTATCACTCCACCCATTATAAATTATCTGAGACTGAAATAACTCAAGTGATATGAAAGGGTAAATGGAGAGACTTCACCTGTCACCAGGGAACAGATTGTCTCAAATCATTTACCTGTCTAAAACACAGACAGAAACATGGGAAGTATAATTGGCGAGTAATCAAACATAAGTATAGGAAAATGTGATACAAATGAGAAGAATTGTCCAAAAAGAGGCTAGTCATCCTGCACATCCTATTTACAGGGAGCAGATTTTACAACTGCATTTATGAGGAATTCAAAGAGAACAGAATTCTGCCAATATTGTGTTGAAGTGATGTACTTGCTGAAGTGTGCAGGGCAATATACCTTCTAGACAGAGATTGGAGGTGTGGAGTTGACATCTGCCTTCTGAAGATTTATCCCAGAGTATCTATACCTGACCAGTGTAGCCAATAGGTTTGTGAATAGCACAATCCTTATGTGATATATATGGCCTGAACTGGACAGGCATAAGTCCATGGTTTAAAGATTTTCTTGACTTAGTTAAGAAACCCTCTTGTAAAACAATTTTTTTACTCTAGCTGGCCCAGTTCAAAAGGATCTCACAAGCCAAGAAACACAGAGTCTAGAAGAGCAACAGTCATGTTCAATTGAGAGAATCAACACTAGCCCAACACAATGAGGAAAGTGAGAAAAAAATTGACAAGTTTTTTTCTGACCACTTAGTATTTCAGGTACTGTGCTAAGAACTGAGGACTCAAAGATAGGAAAAATGAGTTCCTCCCCTCAAGTAGGAGACATTCTGTTAGATATAGATACTTATCCTTAAAGAAATTATAGCCTATTGCTCTATATGCAATATATAGAAATAACGGTAGGAACTATGAGATGGGAAAAAGGAAAGATCCAAATAAAGTTGTCTAGGATTATATTAGATTGAATAGAAATTTGGTCTTCCTCACAAGGAGAAAGATAGGGGGAACTTATCTTCATAAGAAGCTATATTGAAATCTCATATATTGGAATACCACTAACTCTACCACTAGAACAAGTTAGATGGAGGAGAATTTGCTTGCCTTTATCATCTTGATTTCTTAATATGACTTTTATGTATTAATGACTACTTACCATATACATTTAGTTACTAATCTATGGTTTCTTAATTATTCAATTAAAATTGTTTTTGTTTCATTCTTATATTATTCAATATTCTTATTCAATTCTACAATGGGAAATCAAAATGATTTTCTCTTGAAATACATTTTGATCTATTAAGATGAAATTTATTATTGTTTACAATAGTGTTCCCTATTACTTATGTCAGTTTTTTATTGTCAACTAGTAGTACCCTACATATTTTTAGATTATTAAGTTTTGAGGGGAAATTCAAAGCTTTATTCATCATTGTCATCTAGCACAAAGTACTATATTATGGTTTTTTTCAATAAACATGAATAAAAGAGTAGATGAATGAAAAAATTAGTATTAGAAAAAACATAAAATCATCACAAATATAATCACCTTGAATATGTAACCAATCCTTTCCTTTAGTGAAATATACATCACCCTCCAAGATTTGATTGATCTATCACATGGCAGGCTGCTTGTATATACTTGTCTAAATTCAAAAGACAGAAAAAAGAAGAAGAAAAAATTTAGATTCTGCCTTAGTTTGGATTGAAAGGTTTTTAGATCAAAGGGGAAAGGTTCATGGAATGTTTTTGAGACTGGCAATTCCATGCCTTGATCTGTCTGTCTAATGTGACAGTATTTTGTTTTTCCTGTTAATTTTTGGAACCACAAATTTAACTTTTTATGACTTCAGATTGGGGTTCTATCAAACTTTGCACTCAATAATTCTCTGAAGAATGTTTTTAACAAGTCTTGAACTTATAGTTGAGTGAATCTCCACTAATTTTTTGACATGTCCCTTGAGAAGTCACTATCTTTTATTCTTTTTCTAGTGGTCTCAGTTTTAAGGATGCCTCAATCATAGAACAATGGGAGCTTGACTAAACTAAGTTTTAATATCTCATTAACTTTCTCTCTATATAATCCTGTAAGCAAAAAGGAACAAGTGATGACCATTGGCTTAATCATTCTGTTTCCTTGAAGCTCTTGTTATATTAAAATGTGGGTATGCATGCATATATGTATGCGTGTTTATATAGATTACATATACATTAATAAATATACAAATGCAAACATATTTGCATTCTTATATACATATAAATATGCATAGATATATACATATAGACATAGTATATAGATATAGCTATATAGATATATATGCATTTACATTTATATTTACATTTGCATTTACATTTATATTTACATTTACATTTACATATCTGAAACCAAAAACCCTTCTAACCTGGGCTAGTCATATCTCTTTAATCTTCTTACTCCTTAAATCAGACTCTTGCTCCTTATGTCTGTCTTCTAGCTCTTCTGGTTCATTTAAATCTCATCTTCTAAAAGAAGATTTTCATCAGTTTATTCCCTCTAATGATAGTGATTTCTCTTTACTGATTATTTCTAATGTAGTCTATATATATATATATTTTTTTTTTGTTGTTGTTGTTGTTTGTGAATTGTAGTTTGTAAGTTTTCCCCTTTACCTCATAAATTCCTAAGAAGGAATTTTTTTTTGTATTTTCATTATTTAACAGAATGCTTTGTATAATCAAAGATTAATATATGTTTATTTTTTATTTTCTCATTACAGTTTCTCTGGATTTCTTAGAGAATCTCAATTTTGGAATCACTCTGAGAAGTCTATAGGTTCAATGTGAAACTAAAAAGTATCTCCTACACAAGAGAATCAATTGATTACAGAACTTTTGTCTGAAGACCTTTAGTGAATGAGAACCCTTTATTTACAAAAGTAGTCATTTGGAGGAAACTGAAATTCTTAAGAAATCATTCCATATATTCACCTGAAACCTGTCTCTGAAATTTCTGCACATTATTCCCCTTTGGCACCAAGAATATCATTTCAAATCCCTCTTCCATCATGTTGCCTTTCATATATTTGAAGAATACTATTGTTTTAATCCACCAAATTCTTCCTTTATTTGAGTTCAGTGAACATTCTTTGTTTTTAACACTAATCATCATATGATCTCACAAACCTTTAACAATAATCCTGGCTGTGCTGATTTGGGAGTTTTTAATGTTATCAAAACCTGTCTAGATATATATCAGCTATGACTGACAAAAATTATTCCAGATTTGACCAACCTATAGCTTCCATAATTCTGAACAATGTACATCTCTTAGAACAGCATAAGAATGCATTTGACATTTTCATTTCTATATTCATATTGAACAGTTAACTAAAATTACTTCTTTTGACTGTTTTGTATCAAACAATATTGATATATCATCAAAACCCCTTATTAAACAATAAATTCCTAGAGTGATGAATGTACAATATATGTCTTTATATGCACTGAATCTATTATTATAGGACCATGCAAATACTAATAGTTAAACACTATTATTGAAATTCAAGCTTTTGTCATTAAAAAAAAAGTTCTGACATTAAAAAAAATTAATTTCTAATTTTAGGTGTTTATTTTTTCTTTTTGTCAATTATTAAACATTTAATGAAAAAGGAACAACACATTAGAATTAGGAAATATAATATTGTTATTTCAGAATATGCTTGATGCATTCAAATAATAGCTAATGCATTATAATTTTGCTTTGTAAGAAACCAACAAAACTCCTCATTTAATAAAATGGCTATTGCTCTGTGTGACATATCATTATGACTACAAGAATAAAGATTTGCTTATCTCTCTTCTATCCTATTATTCAGAAATATTGCAAAATGCAATTTCATTGTCATTAGAATGTACTTAAACCACAGGGTGTTAAAATATCTAATCTCTGTGATAATGTCTGCTTTATAGACTCCACGTCAAATCAGCCTTTCTTCCTTTCAATGAAAAATATCACTAAAACAACTTTAAAGTTAGGAATAAATGCTGTCTCTAACTCAAAAACTTTATTTTTTCTATGAGATTTTGCAACAGTAAAATTAAAATTTATTCAAGATAAGAGAGATATATTCTTTACCCAACACATCCTCAATCTGTAGTCATGTTTATTTTCCTTCAAAATCATTGATAAAAATATATCACACATAAAAAAGACATCCACCTCTATCCCTACATGTCTGTTCAGTATTGGTAAAGAGACTGCATTCACAAATACCAAATAAAATGAATAGAGCACTGGCCTTGGAGTCAGGAGTACCTGAGTTCAAACCTGGCCTCAGAAACTTATTAATTACCTAGCCATGTGACCTTGGGCAAACCCATTGCCTTGAAAAATCTAAAAAAAAAAAGTGATCTTGTGAATGAGATCAGAGACAGAAAATTTATCACTATTAGCACTGCTGATCAAGGTAATACTGTCTTCCATGAGCATTTATTTAAAATTTCTCACAATCAACAGGAAATGCTGATCAGTCAAGATTGGAGATAGTAAAGGTAGGTGAAAATACAGCATAAAATGGGGACATATTTTAACATTATCTCTTGAAAAGGTACATATATGGATGCTCCAAAAGCATTAATGTAGTTTTAAGCTATTAAAGATTAAAATTGCCATGAAACTGTGCTTTTTAATTCAAATAAACTTTGCTTTTTACTTCAAATATTTAATATATGCCAATTAAATTTATTTTAGAATATTTGGAATTTTATATGCAAACATTTGATACATTCATACAAACAATATACACAGATATATAATATTCACACATGAGCATCTATTTATCCATATTTATATACAGACCGATGTTCTTAAATACAAATATGCACATATATTATATGGCTATTAATCATGCATTTGTAAATATATATATATATATATATGTGTGTGTGTGTGTTTGTGTGTGTGTGTGTATGTAGTTTGTGTTTAAACAGGTATAAAATTTAGCCCTTCACATAGAATAAGTGATTGCAAGTGTCCCCTCATTTCATAAGGGAGGAGAAATTTTTGCTACTGTAAAACAGATTGAGATAGCAATTTTGAGAATAAGAATGCAGAGTGTGGGAAGAATCTCAACAGTGAGTGTATGATAATTATATGGAAAAGCTTGTCTATTTCTAAGCAGGACATAGAGAATTGATATAATCTTTTGCCACCTTGGACTTGGAGGTCACACTCTTTAAGATAGGAAAGATGTAGCACATAGAATGCCACCCATGCACAATGAGTAAGCATCATCCTTGTTCCACTCACCATGCAAATGGATTTAAGCAAAGATCTGTGGGATAGAATTCCTTTTTTCTCTAGATTTCCTTTAGTACTGCCACTCTTTTCAATCTCTAAGCTATAAACACATGTTCCCAAGTATGCAACTGGAATGATATGGTCCCAGCTCCAGGAGGCCAGATCTAGGTTGATCTTAGTTTTTTCACTTCTCTTTTCTTCTTTGCCCCTCCGCCCCTTCTCCCTTCTTTCCTCTAAATTTCTTCCCTGAAGTTACATTGATCAAAATTTTTCTCTCTTTCTCTCTTTCCATGAGACTACTTCTTTCTTGGCTTGTACCTACCAATATGGACTCAAGTCCAGAATGGACCCAAGTGGAACTAAGCCTAGTGATTTGTTAGGACTATTTTCCTATTCCTTTCTTCTTTCCCTTAGGCATTTTTACCTCAACTTTTGTTATTCAGTCTTTCCTTAAACAGATTGAAATTACTAGGAGTTGGGAAAGACTAAGAGTACATGATGTGATTTTAGTTGGAACTTGGAAGAAGGAAGCCAGAGAAACCAATAAATGGAAATTAAGAGGGAAAACATGTCAAGTATGGGGCACAATCACAGAAAACATAAAGAACCTAGAGATGGTTTGTACAGTTAGTAGAAAAACAAGGGGGCCAGTATTAACTGAATCAAATAGTACATATGAAAGAGTAAGATATAAAAAAAATGGAAAAGGTAGGAATAGGTTAGGTTATGAAGGTCTGTATCAAAGCCAAATGGAGGATTTGTATGTAGTCCAAGAGACAGTAACAAGTTATTAATAGTTCACTAAGGGGAGGTATCTAGGTCAGCCTTGCCCATTATGGAAATTACTTTAGAAACTGAACAGAAGATGGGTAGACTTTTAGACACAACCTCTTAATTCAGATTAAGAATAAATAGGCAAAACTATTGTTCTAAATTTACAAAGCATTTTACCTATTAAGGAGTTTATAGTGAAGTGTTTATATTGTAATGGGGTAGAGGACAGTCAGAATAAAAAAAAGAAAGTATCTAGAATAGTTTTGTCATATAGTCATGATTATGAAATGGCAAATATAAAAGAGCAAAGGACATATTAAAGAAGAAAAGGGAAGAAAGACAAGTTAATTTACATGATTGAATATGGAAGTAAATTTCTGGAACAAGATTTCTAGAACAAGGAAGATGTAGAAGTGAATAGGCAACAGGAAACTAATATGAATATGAAATGTTCTAACAACTGTAGAATATATAAAAATTTTGGTTTATAAAAAAGTATTCAAAAACACAAAAATAAAAGAGAATAAGATATCAGGAAGGTAAATCAAATAATTCATAGCATTCACCTTTGTGAAAGAAGGATAAACATCATCAGTTTACTTTAAAGTTATTAATTCTTTTGAAAAGTTATACAAAGTTCAATAATGTGCAAAAAACATTAAACTATGAATTATGACATATTTAACAAATGAAGAAAAACATTAATATTCCAGACATATATTTTTTAAAAAGAGATTAAGAAACTAAGAATTGACTTGGACTAATTTACTTTATTCTAGTGAATTTCTGGATTAAATAATTAAATTTTCATTAAGATAATGACAATGATAAAACACAAAAATGTTTTTAATATAGCCAAAGCAGCAAACACATATATACATAGCCTTATCGATAAAATAAAAATGAAAAGATAGATGTATTTTACATAAAACTAAAAAGAGACAGGATATTAGTGATGGAAGGCAATGGGTGGTACAGAGTGTTGGACTGATCACAGACTCATCCTCTTCATTCTAAATATTCCCATTCGGTCAAAGCAGTGACCCCAAGACAAAATATATACCAGAAAATTAATGTGAAGAGATTAAAGGACTGTTCCAAGTAGGAAAAGTTTGTTGCTAACTTGGAGGGACTGTTGTGCCAACACATTGTTGACAACAGTAGAGCAGAAAAGGAGGGCACTGCTTTCAAAAAACTAGTGTAAAGTATTACATCTGCTCATGTCATTCAGATCACTCACAAACTTCAAGACTGGTTTAATGAAAATTATGCTTAAATATAACTGCTGCTAATTGGAAATTGAGAACTCCACAGAGGAAGATATTTCATCCATGTCAAAGACTGAAGAATTTAATTTTATCAAAAGAAAAGTATAAGTGAATCTTAAAGAGAAGCAAAATTCTTGACTCAATAAGAAAGAAGATGAAATTCAGTTTCCAAAGCGCTTTTAGATTCTCTGAAAGTTGTTTATGTAGTATAATGCATATGGTTTATTTAAACAACTAAGTGCTAGTGAAGCCTCGTTAATTAAAAATAAGGACATGATTCTAGAGAGATGAGTCAGAAATTTCTATATGTTCTTAATATATCTTCATCAACTAACCTGGACGTCATTGACCATTTACCTCAAATTGAACTCAATCCATCCCCAGATGACATTCCAATTAAACTAGAGGGGTTGAATGCCATTGAACACTTTTTTATTTGGCAAATGACCTGGTGATTCTATCCCACTTGAGATTTACAAGGTGGTAGGTCCATTGGGCATACAAAAGCAGAATGAATCAGAGACATGATGAGTAAAATAAATTAGTAAGCTGCAGGAACTTTTCCCAATGTCCCTCTGAAACAACTCTAAATGAAGCCTCTAAGTAGAATCTAAAGGAACAAAATACACAAAAAGCAGAGGGGAAATAACTTTTCCGCTGGAGATATAATGGAGGGACTTCAGGAAAAGTGAAACATGGGTTAAAATATAATCCAACATAGAGGAAGAAACTGGAAAGCCTGCAGAAGGCTCTTAATCATAGTGCAGTTCAGCAACCAAGACACCTAGGTCCCAGGTCAGCAGGTCTGAAGTACAACAGGTCAGCAGAAAGGGTTCAAGTTCTAGATTAGAAGGCATTCTGAGAGACTTGAGATGCTGGTGCAACAACTGGTACTAGGTCAGGCTACTGTAACAGAGAGAAAGTCATTTGCTCTGAGTACCCTGTGCAGAAAGCCAGTAACCAGGCCCCTGGACCTCAGGACAAATGGTTTGGAATGGTTTCCCTTTGCCCCAGGACCAGAATTCAAATTTTAAAATAAGCAACAAATCAAAAGAGTTGTAATCATAGAAAGTTATTGTCATGAAAGGGAAGATCAAAATATCACTTCAGAAGTAGAGAGGAGGTACAAAATGCCTACATGTGAAGTCTCAAATGAGTTTATTAATTGGTCTCAAATCCAAAAAATTCCTCTTATAAAAACTCAAAAAATATTTTAGAAACCAAATAAGAATGAAAGAAGAAAAATGAAGAAAAAAATGAGAGTCAAACAGGTGAATTATGAAAAAAAATTGAAAAAAGTAATAAAAATGACTTAAGAAAATAATTTTAAAAGCAGAATTGAGCAAATAATAAAAGGAAATATAAAAGGTAACAGAAAAAATAAATTCTTTTTTTTTTAGGTTTTTGCAAGGCAAATGGGGTTAAGTGGCTTGCCCAATGCCACACAGTTAGGTATTAAGTGTTTGAAACTGGATTTGAACCCAGGTACTCCTGACTCGAGGGCCGGTGCTTTATCCACTGTGCCACCTAGCCACACCAAAAAAATAAATTCTTAAAATTAGAATTGGACAAGTGGAAACTAGTAACTATGAGATACCAGGAATTAATCAAATAACATTAAAAGATAAAAAAAAGTAGAAAACATTGCAGAGAACCTCTTAAGAAAAGTGACTGAAGGGGTGGCTAGGTGGTGGCTAGGTGGTGCAGTGGATAGAGCACTGGAGCTGGAGTCAGGAGTACCTGAGTTCAAACTGGGCCTCAGACACTTAATAATTACCTAATCGGTGGTCTTGGGCAAGTCATTTAACCCCATTGCCTTGAAAAATCTAAAAAAAAGTGACTAACCTTAGGAAAAGCACCAGGAGCAATAATTTAGGAATTCTTCATCTGCTTGAAAGTCAAGATCAGAAAATGAACCAAGACAATATCTTTGAGATAATTATCAATCCTATAACAATATTCTGAGTCTTAGAAAGAATTCACTAGGGGTAGCTAGGTGGTGCACTGGATAGAACACCAACCCTGGAATCAAGAGTACCTGAGTTCAAATCTGGACTCAGGCACTTAATAATTATCTAGCTGTGTGGTCTTGGGCAAGCCACTTAACCCCATTTGCCTTGCAAAAAACTAAAAAAAAAAATTTTAAATTCACTGATCATCTCTAGAGATTGCAAAATAATAATTCCAAGGAATATAATAGTTAAGTTGCAGAATTATCAGTGAAATAAGAGAATACTGCAAGCAGGCAAAAAGAAAAAAAGGACAGGGGAGAGGAGCTACCAGTGTGAGTTCCAGCACAGAGTCTCAGAGCAGGCCTGGAGAACAAAGAGCTGGGTCAGGGACCAGAGCTCCTTACTTTCTGAGGAGCCCTTTGCCCAGAACAAACAATAAACAACCCCAACCTCCACTCCTTCAAGGTTGTAGAGCTCACTCTACAGAAAGAGATTAACTCCCTACCCCAGTGCCCAGCCCATTGTTCAAGGTCAACTCAGACACTGCTGCTGATGCCCAGATAAAGCAAACAGCCCCCCTATTGGCTGGCCCTTGCCATTACTAAGCCAAGTGAACAAAGCCTCTAGCATCCTCAGAAGCAAACCTCTGAGAGTCAGCTCCCCCCACCCCACCCCAAGGCAAGATGAAAAAAGGCCAGAGAAAAGGGGGGCCCATGGAGAAATACTTAAAAAAGATTGATCCTAATCCAGAGAGATCTAGCACTGCTGAGGAGAATATGAATTGGTCTCCAGCCCAGAAAGACTTCCTTGAAGAAATCAGGAAGGAGTTCCAAAATCAATTGGAAAAATTGGGAAAAGAAACTCAAGAGAAAATTAACATGTTGCAAGAGAAAATTAAGCAGAAAACAAATCTTTGGAAAAAACATTTGGGCAAATACAAAATGAGAATAACTCTCTCAGATCTTCAATTGAGCAAATGCAAAAAAGACAATGATTCTCTCAAATCCTCAATTGTGTAAATGCAAAAAGGAAATGATTCTCTCAAAACTACATTTGGATAAATAAAAAAGTCCTTCAAAAATAGAATGGACCAACTGGAAAAGGAGTTGCACAAGACAAAGGAAGAAAAATCTCCTTCATGAGACAACAAGATTGTGTTAAACAAAACCAAAAGATTGAAAAAATAGAAAAAAAAATGTAAAATACCTCATAAGCAAAATCATTGACCTCAAGAATCAGTCTAGAAGGGAGAATCTGGGAATTATTCCCTGAGAACATGGAAGAGAAAAGAATCCTGGACTTAATATTACAGGATTTAGTGATGGAAAATTTCTCTGATATCATGGAACCAGAGAGTAAGACAGTTATTGAAAGAATACATCAATCCCCTCTGGAAAGAGATCATAAAATGTAAACACCAAGGAATGTTGTGACCAAAGTCCAGGACTATCAGATAAAAGAAAAACTCCTGTAAGCAACCAGAAAGAAAGAAATAAAGTTAAATATCAAGGAGCCACAGTAAAGATTAAGCAAGACCTGGCCACAGCAACATTAACGGATCAAAGGGTCTGGAATGAGATATTCTGAAGAGCAAGGGAGCCTGAAAGGCAGGCAAGAATCCACTACCTGGCAAAGCTGAGCCTTCTCTTCCAGGGAAAAAATGGATAGACAAAAATGGGAGAATTCCAAGATTTCATGATGAAAAGACCAGAGCTAAATAGAAAATTTGGACATCACACAGGAGTCTCAAGAGACCCATGAAAAGGTAAAAAACAAACAAACAAACAAAACTGCTATACAGTAAGATGAGACTGGCTATATACCCGCTTGGGAGAGAGTTTCATAACTCTTGAGAATTGTAACTCTATTAGAGAGAATATACATAGCCAGAAGTTATGGACACTCTTAACTTTTCTGTGAATCAGATAGAATGATTTTTAAAACAATACCTCCTTAAGGGGTGGGGGCAGTAAAGAGAAGTGAGGTTGGAGGGAGACTGAAGGGGGTAAATCTCATTACATCAAGAGGTTAAAAAAAAAAGACCTATTGTAATTGAGGGGAGCAAGGGAGAAGTTGAGAACCACCTGAATCTTCATCTCATCAGACTTGGCTTAAAATTAATTTAGACACACTTAATCAAGTTAAGAAACTTACCTTATCTTTCAAGCATTTAAAGGGGAAAAAAGGAGGGGTGATGGGGAGGATGGGGAGGAGGAGGAAAAAGGGGAACTAACAGAAGGAATGGAAGAAGGGGAAAGGGAAAGGGAAAAAAGGGGAGGGGGGGTTGATTTAAGAGGCAAACACACTGAAGGTGGCAGTATTCAGAAACAAAACCCTGGGGAATATGGATAAAGGGGAAAAGGGGGGGAAATACAAACAGAAAGAACATAGTATGGAGGGCAATAAGGAGTTAGTAATTAAAACTTTGAATGTGAATGGGTTGCAATCTCCCTAAAACGTAAGCAGAGAGCAGAGTGGTTTAAAAACCAGAATCCTACAATCTGCTGCTTACAAGAAACTTATTTGAAGCAGAGAGATACATAAAGAGTAAAGGTAAAAGGTTTTACTTCTGCTGAAGTGAAAAAAAGCAGGGGTAGCAATCCTTATCTCAGACAAAGCAGCTGCAAAAATAAATAACTTTAAAAGAGATAAGGAAGGAAACTATATCCTCTTAAAAGATACCACAGACAATAAAGTAATTTCAAAACTAAATATGTACACACCCAATGGTACAGCATCTAAATTCTTTGAGAAGTTGAAAGAGCTACTGAAAAACATAGACAGTAAAACTCTACTAGTGGGAGACCTCAACCTCTGGCTCACAGATTTAGATAAATTGAATCTTAAAATAAACAGGAAGGAAGTTAAGGAGTTAAATAGATTGTTAGAAAACCTAGATATGTTAGACCTATGGAAGAAACTGAATGAGGATAGAAAGGAATATACTTTTTTTTTTTCTTCAGTACATGGCACTTTCCCAAAAACTGATGTAAAAACCTAATGATCAATTGCAGAAAGGCAAAAATAGTAAATACATCTTTCTCAGATCATAATACAATAAAACTCATATGCAATACGGGGCCAGGGAGACATAGACCCAGAATTATTTGGAAACTAAATAACCCTATTTTAAAGAATATGTGAATCAAGCAACAAATTATAGAAAGAATTAATTATTTCAACCTAGTTAATGATAATAATGATACAGCATACCAAAACCTTTGGGATACACTCAAGGTGGCTGTCAGGGGATATATTATATCTTTAAATGCTTACATGAATAAACTAGAGAAAGAAGAAATCAATGAACTAAATATGCAACTTAAAAAAATTAAAGAACAAATTAAAAAACCCCTATTAAAGAGCACATTAGAAATCCTAAAGGAGAAATTAATAAAATCAGAAGCAAGAAAACTATTGAACTAATAAATAAAACCAAGAGCTGGTTTGATGAAAAAAAAAAAACAATAAAATTGATAGACCTCTGTACAATACGATTTTAAAAAAAGAAAGAAGAAAGCCAAATTGCTAGTATCATAAATGAAAAAGGTGAACTCACCACCAATGACCAAGAAATTAAAGTAATAATTCAGAATTATTTTGCCCAACTCTATGTCAATGAATTTGATATTCTAATTGAAATGGAAGAATGTTTACAAAAATATGTTTCCCAGATTACATGCAGAGGAAATTAAAAACCTAAATAACCCTATCTCAGAAAAACAAATTCAACAAGTCATTACTGAATTCCCTGAGAAAAACTCTCCAAGAACAGATGGATTCATAAGTGAATTCTATCAAACATTTAAGGAATGATTGGTTCCAATTCCATATAAACTCTTTGGAAAAATAGGGGAAGATGGAAGTCTACCTAATTCTTTCTATGACACCAATATGGTGGTGATACCTAACCAGGAAGAGTTAAAACAGAGGGAAAAAAATTATAGACCTATCTCCCTGATAAATATAAATGCAAAAATCTTAAATAAAATCTTAGCAAAATGATTACAACAAGTTATCACTAGGAAAACACACTATGATCAAGCAGGGTTTATCCCAGAAGTGCAGGGTTGGTTCAGTATTAGGAAAACGGTTAGTATAATTGATTATATCAATAACATACCTATCAGAAATCATATGATCATATCAATAGATGCTGAAAAAGTTTTTGATAAAATACAGCACCCATTTCTACTAAAAATCACTAGAGAGTGTAGGAATAAATGGTTTGTTCCTTAGGATAAGAAGCAGTATATATCTGAGACTATCAACAAGTATTACATGCAACGGGGATAGGCTTGAGGTATTCCCAATAAAATCAGGTGTGAAACAAGGATACCCATTGTCACCACTACAATTCAATATCATCAGCAATAAGAGAAGAAAAGGAAATTGAAGGAATTAGAATAGGGAAGCAGGAGATAAAACTAGTTATTATGTAAGAAACTTAGATTGGACTAACACCTCACACCCTATACCAAGATAAGATCCAAATGGATACAGGATTTAGACATAAAAAACAATATCATAAGGAAACTAGGAGATCAAGGAGTACTTTGCCCATCACATCTATGGAAAGAGAAACAGTTTATGACCAAGGAAAAGATTGAGAACATCATTCAAAACAAACTAGATAATTTTGACCACATTAAATTAAAAATTTTTTGCACAGACAAAACAACTGTAACCAAGATAAAAAGAAATATAGTAAATTGGGAAACCATTTTTGCAACTAGTATTTCTGACAAAGGACTCATTTCTAAAATATACAGATGACCGAGCCAAAATTAAAAAAAAAAATCAAAGAGATCCATAGTAATATCAAAAATTGCTCCAATTCATTATTTATTAGAGAAATGCAAATTAAAGCATCTCTCAGATACCACTTCACACTTCTCAGACTGGTCAATATGTCCAGAAAGGACAATGATCAATGTTGGAAGGAATGTGGGAAATCTAGGACACTAATACATTGTTGGTGGAGCTGTGAATTCATCCAACCTTTCTGGAGAGCAATTTGGATTTATACCCAAAGGGCAATAAAAATGTGTATACCCTTTGATCCAGCAATACCACCACTGGGTCTATACCCTGAAGAAATGATAAAAAAAAAAATAAGGGGGCAAAACATCACTTGTACAAAAATATTTATAGTAGCCCTGTTTGTGTTGGCAAAAAATTGGAAATTAAGTGAATGTCCTTCATATGGAGAATGGTATAACAAACTGTGGTATATGTATGTCGTGGAACACTATTGTTCTATTAGAAACCAGGAGGAAGGGAATTCAGTGAAGCCTGGAAAGATTTTCATGAACTGATATTGAGAGAGAGATGAGCAGAACCAGAAAAACATTGTACACCCTAACAGCAACATGGGGGTGATGATCAACCCTGATGGACTTGCTCATCCCTTCAGTGCAACAACCAGGGACAATTTTCAGGTATCTGCAATGGAGAATACCATCTGTATCCAGAGAAAGAATTATGGACTTTGAACAAAGACCAAAGACTATTAAGTATTCTTCATATTTATTAAAGAATGCTCCAAAACTAATGATTTGATAAATTAAAATTGATGTATCACAGCAATATCATATCATATTATGAAAACTGTCAAAGATAAAAATAATGAAAAGTATTTTGTAGAAGTTGTTCCAAAATAGGAGGAGTTATAAGTAGTATAACTATATAAGAAAAAAAAAACCCTGAAACTATACAAATAAACTTACTAAAATATTCATAACATTTAATCTAAACATATCTTAAAGAGTCCATTAATAAAAAGAAATTATTCATCTATAACAAGTTATAGCACCATTCATTTGTGACAGAACATAACTGGAATCAGAGTAAATGCCCATCAATCAAAGAAAGGCTCAATGAATTATTTATGATTGTAATGGTATATTGCTGTATTATAGGAAATGATAACTGTTCTAAACATAGAGAAACATCAGAAGATAAATAATAACTTCCAGAAAGAATTAAGCAGAGCAAAATTATTGACAATATATGTAATAACTACAACATTGTCAATGAAAATAACTTGAAAAAATTGAAAGAAAATATTACAAAAGTAGTAAATATCAAAAATGACTCAAAAGAAAAGAGATAAGAGAATACACTATACCCTACAAATTTGTCAAGGTGGGAAATCTGTAAGTGAAGTGTGCTACAAATATAGATTATTATATTAATCAGTTTTGCTGATTTTTTTCTTCTTTTTTTCTCTTTGGCATTTCAAATATTAGTTTCCTGAATGATTGTCTTGATAGTGAGAAAGTTGGGATATTGGTCAAAATTTGGTGAAATAAAATATTGACATCAATATAATATACTTTTTTAAAAATCAATTTTTATGCTCTGCCTAAGTGAGAGATATTAAAGTAGTGTTAAGCAAAAGATTATTGTTTACTGTCCTATTCTACTTTGTAAAGAGATGTTGGTAAGAAAGCTCAGGAAGTATATAAAGGAAAAGGTTATAATGTAATAGAAACAAGTTATAGTAACTGTGAATAGAAATCATAAATGTCCACTCATAAAAGAGAAGAGGATAAAAAAGAATTAGAAAGCAGAATCACATTAATAACTTGTTTATAAGAAAAACACTTGAAATATAAAAACTCACATAGCATACTTTGAGAGACTGAAAAAAGACAAAGCTACTTTATATTTTCAATGACTTTCATGTAGAAAATCCAATGGAAAAAATAATCAGTCAAGAATTTAAGGTCGTGAATAGAATTTTTAAAAGTTTTGCTATAATATA
This sequence comes from Macrotis lagotis, assembly GCF_037893015.1. Lineage (NCBI taxonomy): Eukaryota > Metazoa > Chordata > Mammalia > Peramelemorphia > Peramelidae > Macrotis > Macrotis lagotis. The sequence continues at coordinate 77,135,095 of NC_133658.1, read as the reverse complement.
TAGTCTTTACTTAATGTGAGAACAAAGAGTGATATATATTTCACAATTGTCCATACCATGTTAACAATAATTGATATTGTTATCATAAGAACCTCAAAAATATATAGAAACAATACCAAACAAGAAAAGAATAATTTTTATTGATCATAAATCAACAAATATAGTCATTAAGTGGTTGTTGATTAAATTACTAAAATAGAGAATTTGTAGTTCAAAGAATAAATAATATAAAGGATAATTTTATTAAAATGATAATGTATCAATGAAGCCACATATCAAAGTTTTGGGATTCAGTAAAAGCAATATTTGGTCAAAATTTATTTCACTACCCTTTTATTAGCAAAAGAGAGAAAGAAAATTAAATTAATTAGCCATGAAAATAAAAAACAAATCTGAAAAGCAATAAACAAGAAAGCTATATTAAATACCAGGATATTAATTTTGAATGTCAATAAAGAGATTAAGACAATAAGCAAAAGAAACAGTAAATTAAATTAATAAAATTAGGAATTTTTAAAAACTAATGAAATCATTTACTAATTTTATATTTTTAAAAAGAGAGGAGACAAAAATGACATCAACAATGAATAAAAAATCATAATAAATGAATAAGAAAATGCAATAAATTATAAAAACTAAACTTTATAATTGTATATTAATGAATGACAAAAATAAAATACAATAATATAAAATTTCTAATATTTTAGGTTAATAAAATAATTATGGATTTTTTAATTAAATTACTGAACATTGATGAGATAACCTATTGTATTAGTATAGAAGCAGAAGAAAACAGGGTCAAGACAGAGTTCTTGTGGACATCCATAGTTTATATATCTGAGGTGATTTAGACAAGGAAATAAAGCAGGTAACCATCAGGTAGGAGAATAGACATCAAGACACAATGCTATAAAAACTTAGCAAAGGAAAATCAATACAGTTAAAGCCTAGAGAGCTGCCTAGAAGTGTGTGGGTTTGGGAAAATAAAGTTATCAGACTTGGCAATTAAGCATTCACTGGAAAATATGGCATGAATGGTTTCGGTCAAATGATGATTCAAAAGTCAGGTTCATGAGTGTTTAGAATGGAGTGAGAGGAAAGAATGGGAAGACAAATGATGTTTAAAGAGTTTTAGGAGTTTGAGCATGAATGGCAGGAAAACTATTGATTGATAGCTTCTAGAAATGGTTAGGAAAAAAATTCTATAGTTTTTGTTGATGATAGTAGGTTTTTTTTTTCTTTTGATTTGGGTTATTGCTTTTATATTGGGATGACATGGACACCTCTCCCATAATAGGTAATCAGAAAGCAGTCCAAAGACATGAAGAAATTAAAGATAATTTCCAGTGGAGACAAGAAGTGGATTATCTACTGAAGAAGACAATGGAATGCCTGACTCCACATTAATACATATTCTTTTGTCTCAATTTTCTCATTTTTCCTCTGCTATTATTTAGTACTTAATGACACCTTGCTGTCTCCTTATGACTTGTTTTCATTTGAATTGTCTTAGGAGGATTCTGAGATCCTTTCTTTAATGAAACTGGCAAATATTCAAACTGTACTACAGAGAGCACAAATCCAATGGATTGGCAAAGTTCTTTGAATGTGAAATGTATTCTTGCCAAAAAGATCATTTTATGAACTCCCACAGGGCTCTATGAGCAAAGCAGAATGGAAGTAGCTGAAAATAAAAACACAGAACACACAAATTCAGATAATCTATTTTGAAATTTCACATGACCAATTTGTGCCCAACCTGTGGTAGGGCATTTTGAGTTCATACTCATGTAATCAATCACAGTTGAAGACACTGTCACTTGAGGCTAAGATAATGATATCATTTTGTTCCTCTGAGAATGAAGGACAACAACCAATCTGGAAGTACTTTTTCTGTAAAGTGTTATTAACTAACACTCAGATAATTTTTCCTCATTTCAAAATGAGATTAATGTATCATTCACAGTTTTTCCCTCTACTATTAATATTGTTCTCACTCAAGAATATTTCAATGTACACACTGATTATGCTGTCTTCAAAATCCCTCAATCCTCTTAACCTGCATTACATGCTTTTCTATATTTTAACATAGAAAAATATACGTTTTCTTGCAATTAAAGAGAAATATTCCACTTCTAGGTTCAAAAACTCTGAATTTATTTTATATGATAATAATATGTGGTCTTTAAATATCTCTGAGTAAAATCCTTTCTAACTCTCTCTTTGTTTTTTTGTGCTTTCCAATTTTGTATCCTTTTTTTCTTCAGACTTTTACCCTTGATGATAACATGATTTACTATGAAAAGCATGAAGAATTAACAGAACATCAACCAAAACAAAAATGTAAGCAACTATCTATATTTTTTAAAAAGCCACATAAATTGTTTGTGCATTATCAAAACAAATCAAGAGAAAAGAACAATAAAATCAAACAACAAAATCTCTTAGAAAACTCTCATAGAAAAGAAGTTATATACATATAACATAAAATATTTTGTCCAAAAATAATGAATCAAATAATTGAAGAGATACTGAATATTCATGGGTGGGGTACAACATAGTGAAAATGTTAATAATACTTACATTTCTACAGCTTTTATCTATAGCATTAACAAATTATCATTTTATAAAATTTTCCATAAACTATAAAATTATTTAAAATTTATAAAATTTATTTAATTCCGAATTATACCCTGTTACTGGGGAGGATAATAAAGGCAGATCTCTTGAACTTGGGAATTCTGAGCAATACAGGGTTGAGTTTATTATGCCTATTGTTCTGATAGTTATATCACAGAATTTTAAATCTGGAGGGGACTTTAATGGTGCTACAATCCAAACCATATATTTAGGTTTTGATTTTTTTTAATTTGTTTGTTTTTTTTTTGTGCAAGGCAATGGGGTTAAGTGCCTTGCTCAAGGCCACACAGCTAGGTAATTAGTAAGTGTCTAAGGCTGGATTTGAACTCAGATACTCCTGACTCCAGGGCTGGTGCTCTATCCACTGCACTACCTAGCCACCCCCAAACCATATATTAAAAACAAATCCAAACTATAGCATTCCATTCAATGTCCATTCAGTTCTTGGAGAAATCATTTGATATTTTTTTTACATTAAATTCAAAAGTCCCTTATTCCTACTACTACTTATTATTTCTAGTTATGTTCTTTGAGACTAAGTAGCATAATTCTAATATTGCATCAATTAAGAGTCCTTTATATATATATATATGTATATATATATATATATGTATATATATGGTGATTAATATTCTCCCTCAAACCTCCTATTTTTTCTAGATTAAGCATATTTTTATCTTCAATTACAATTAATAACACATTTTAATCTCATATGGGGAGGAATAACAAAATGTCAAGGGAATTTCATTAACTAAAAATAAATATTTTAATGAATGAAAAAAACAATAATCAATTTGAAATATATTGCCTTATTAACTCCCTCATGAATTTGAAATCTATCTCTTTTGATTCCAGTTTTTTTATGATACACTGTTTAGATCTTCTTTTGCATTTGTTATATTCTTCATTATTTCAAAATGCTGTATACATGTAGAAAGATAATATGCTATTTGATTTGAGGAATCTTAACATTATGTAGTATATTTTCTTTTGTATCTTTCAGTATAATTTTGGTTCCTTAGAATGTTTAATAAATGTTTATGGAGGTGAATTCAAATATATCTATATCTATACCTATATCTATCTATCTATATCTATATCTATCTATCTATATCTATATCTATCTATCTATATCTATATCTATATCTATATCTCTCTCTATCTCTATCTCTATCTCTATCTATATCTATATCTATAGATATATATAGATATAGATATAGATATAGATATATAACTTTTTGCACTGGAATTTAGCTAGGGAAGTCTTCTTTACTACCATGCTTCTCATTAGATTAATGTAATTTCTTGATTATTTAAGACGAAGGAATTCTTCACAGTTACAACACCAATTTTCCACGATTTCTTAGACAATATTTTTTTAAACTTTACTGAATAAATAAAGTATATTCTGTATATATGATAATATTTTCATCTATGTTGTTTTGTGTCTTTCATTCATGAAGAAGATCATGACATCAAGGAGATGATGTTGTGACATGCATGTGAATTGGATTTGAGTGAAGGAGGGCTTTGCAAAGTCACTAAGCTCACATATTCCTCTGGAGCTAACTAGGTCAGTCACCGAATATGGATCAGGACAACTGGAAATAGTCATGTATGTATGACAATCAGAGTTAAACTTGTCCAAGGTCACACAGGTAATAATTGTCAAGTATTTGAGGCCATTTTTGAACTCAAGTATCCTGACTCCAAGGTGGGTACTCTATCCACTGTGCCAGCTATCATTTGCATTTGCACAATGATGATTTTTTTTGTCCTTCATTCTCAAAGAAGACAATTGATATCAAAGAGGTTATACCATCACAAGCAGATAAATTGGATTGAAGTGAGGGTATGCTGTATAAAGTCACCAGTTTCACTTTCTCCTCCAGAGTCATCCAGTGGTGAGATATGAATCAAGATGACTGGAGATGGTTTCGAATGAGAGGCAATCAGGGTTGAGTGACTTTACCCAAGGCCACCCAATTAATAAGGATCAAGTGCCTGAGATGAGATTGGAACTCTGTTTTCTTGTCTCCTTGGTCAGTACTCTCTGAACAGGAACAGTTTTCTCCTAATTTGGAGGAAAAAATGAGCCAACACATAGTTGGGAATAATGAAGAGTAAAAGAGTGGGAAGTTTTCAGATATCTGCTGTTCAGTACTGCATTTTCTCACCTGGGTCAGAATATTCACAAGCATCAAGATTGGTTTGATGAAAATGATGGAGAAATAAAGAAGCTGCTATTTGAAAAAAATGAGAACTCCATATGGTTTACCAGCAGGATAGTTCATCCATTTCTAAGAAGGTAGAATTTTATTTCATCAAAAGTAAAATACAAGTGAAGCTAACTCTTGGCTCAGTAAGAAGACAGATAAAATTCAGTTTTATGCAAATAGTGACAAACCAAAAAGTTTTTATGATGCCCTGAAGGCTATTCATTGACCAAAGATTTGTGGTACATCTCAACTACTCAGTACTGATGGAACCACATTGAATAATGATAGGGACATGATCCTAGATAGAAGGGCTGAACATTTCCATAGTGTCCATAAGAGACCATCATCAAACAAGGCAGAAACCATTGAATTTGCCTCAAGTTTAAATTAATCAGGTCCTAGCTGAAATGCCATCTCAAGAAGTAATTCCGAATGACATTAGACTCCTTTCAAGTGACAAAACACTTGGTGTTTATTCTATTCCAGCTGAGATCTCAAAGATGGAGGGTCATACAAAAATTAACAGAAATTTTCCAGGTTATATGGCATGAAGAGTTTATCCCTCAAGAATTGAAGAATGCCCCATCTATCTCTGTAAAGTAAAGGGAATAAATTGTATCATGACAATCACAGGAGTATTTATGTTATGTTCATTGCTAGTAAGATTCTTGACAGAGAGTGATCCTTCACCTGGAAAATGGTCAACTTATTGAGAGTCAGTGTGATTTCAGAAAGGGTCAAATAATAATTGATATGGTTTTGCTGCCCAAAAACCAGAAAAAATGCCAGGAGAATAACAGAGATCTAGATGCAATTGTAGATCTGATCAAGTCTTTTGATACTGTCAGTTGTGAGGGTTTATGCCAAAATTTGTTTCCCCAGAAAAGTTTATCAGTATTGTATGTGAATTTCAAGTTGACCTATTTGCCTGTATAGAGAATGATGCTCTTGAGATTTCCCAGTCACCAACAGAGTGAAACAAGAATTGTTTCCTTGCTTCAATGATTTTAGCCAGACATTTTCAGTCGTGTTATCATATGCCTTTATTGAGGATAAACGCAACATCAAGTTCAAGTATCTCACTGATGGTAAATTTTTCAACTTGAAAATACTACAAGTGAAGAGAATGTTAGTACATGATTTTCTGTTTACAGGTGATTGTGAAATCAGTGCAGATTCTGAAGCTGAGATGTACCAAATTATGGATAGATTCTCTTGTTCTTGTGCAAATTTTGGTCTAACAATTAACACCAAGAAAACACAAGTGTTCCTTTAGCCAGTACCACATCATCCATGAGTGGAATCATTTATTACAACAAATGGAGAAGTTTTGAATACAATGGACAAGTTCATTTACCTTGGAAATGTCTTTTCCAGGGAGGTTCACACTGACAATGATTTTGCAAATGCATTACCAGAGCTAGCTCAGTATTTGTGAGGCTCTGAAAGAACGTGTGGAAGAGAAGAGATATTAGACTAGCTACTAATCTGGTGGTCTGCAGAGTCATTGTGCTGATCTCATTGTTTTATGCCTATGAAACCTGGACAACCTATCAGTGTTGTCAGGAAAATGAATCACTTCCATTTAAATTAATTGTCTTAGGAAGATTCTGAAGATCACTGACAGGAGAAACTACCAGACACTAAGATCCTTTCTCAAGCTAAACTGCCAAGCATTAAAACATTATCACATAGAATTCAATGATGATGGCCTAGACACAGTATTAGAAAGCGGGCAGTACATTTGCCAAAAGGACTATTTTTGGAAGAACTCACACAGGCTTAGCACTCACAAGTGGATCAGAAGAGGCAATACTGGGATAACCTGAAGGTCTCTCTTAAGAACTTTATAATTAATAGAGAAGGCAGAGCCAAGATGGCAGCAAGGGAACAGGAATTTCTAGAAAATCACCCACCCCAAAACTCCAAAGGCCATCAAGTTACAACTATAGCCAAAATTTAGAAGGGCAGAACACACAGAAATACTAAGTGATACAATTTCCCAATACAAGACAATTTAGAAGAACTACAGGAAAGGTCTGTTTCACTGGGGGTTGGAAAGAGCCCTGAAGCCAGGCTAGAGCAAACCTGCTCCAGTTCTTAGGACCTGTTCCCAGGGCACCTGGATTCCTGGGGGCACATGGATCAATGGCCAAGGGGGCAGTTTCCAGACCTCTTGGTCCAGGAATCACTAGGGACAGCATGAATGGGCAATGAGAGAACTTTGTGGCACCAGAGTGAGTGTGGAGCTCAGGTCAGCACCAGTTTCAGAGCAGTCTTGAAATGGAAACCTGTGGCAGGAACCTGTGGAGCCACTCAGCACCTCCAGAGCACACAGCCCACAAATAGTAAGGTGGTGGAGAGAGACTGCAAAGTTTTCTGTGCTACCCCTGGGACAGGACTCTGCTGTTTTCCCACATTCAGATTTAGGTTGGTCTGGGCTCCCATATGGTAAGGTGGTGAAGAGAGATAGCAAAAGTCTCTCTGCTATCCCTGGGGCAAGACTCTGCTATTTGCCCACATTCAGAATTATGTTACAGCAGAGCAGGGACCCTCCTCACAGCTTCAGGACAGAGGGGAAGTCCTGTGGTCCTCCCCAGAAAAGAGCACACTCAAAAGAGCAGTAAGAGATTCTCATAAGACCTTGGAAATTAAGGTCCCTGTGGGGTGCCCCCCCCCAATCTTGGGAAGTTCAGTAAATCATTCAAAGTCTAAAGAAATGAGCAAACAACAGAAAAAGGAGCCTGACCATAGAAAATTACATTGGTCCCAGAGAGACTCAAAATACACCTTCAGAAGATGACAAAGCTGAAGCTTCTGTATCCAGTCTCCAAAAGAAATAGAAAATGGACTCAGGCAATATAAGAGCTCAAAAAATAACTGAAAAACAAGTAAGGGAGATAGAAGAAAAGTTGGGAAGAGAAATGAGAGCTATGCAGGTAAATCATGAATACCAAGTCAGCAGCTTGGTGAAAGAAATATAAAAAATACTGAAGAAAATAACATGTTATAAACCAGTTTAGTTCAATTGGAAAAAAATAACACAAAAAGGCAAATGAGGAGAAGAATGCCTTAAAATGTAGAATTGACCAGCTGGAAAAGGAGATTAAAAAAGCTCTCTGAAGAAAATAATTTCTTTACATGTAGAATGGAGCCAAAGGAAACTTATGACTTTGTGAGAAATCAAGAAATACTAAAAAAGAATTTCTAAAAGAACAAAAATTAGAAGAAAATGTGAAATATCTCATTGGAAAAACAACTGATATTGAAAATGGATCCAAGAAAAATAAAATAAAAATAATTAGGCTACCTGAAAGTCATGACCAGGAAAAGAACTTAGGCTTTATTTTTCAAGAAATAATGCAGGAAAATTGCCTTGAAATTCCTAGATGCAGAGGGTAAAATAGAAATTGAAGCATTCCAATGATTACATCCTAAAAGAGACCCCAAAAGAAAAACCTCACAGCAATATTAAAGTCAAATTCCAAACTCCCAAGTCAAAGAGAAAATACCTGCAAACTGCCAGAAACAAGTAATTCAACTACCATCGCTCTACAGTCAGGATTACACAGGACTTGGCAGCATCTACGTTAAGGGCTAATAGACCTTAGAATATGATATTCCAGAAGACAAAAGAGCTTGGTTTACAATCAAGAATCAACTACCCAGCAAAACTTAATATCCTCTTTGAGTGGGAAAGATTGACTTTTAATGAAACAAGGGACTTTCAAACTTTCCTGTTGAAATGACCAGAGCTGAACAGAGAATTTGATTTCCAAGTTTAGGATTTGGGTGAAATATAGAGAGTGTGGACAGGAACAATTAATTATGAGAAACTTAATGATGTTGAACTGTGTGTATTCCCTAATGGGAAAAAGATACTAACTCATATGAACCTTCTCATTTATAAGAGTGGTTAGAAGGAGCATATATAAAGGCACAGGAGGAAATTGAATATAATGATACAATATAGTAAAAAGATGGAGTCAATGGGTGATAACGAAAGCACAAGGTGGAAGGAAAATGAGAAGTAGAATGGGTTAAGATATTTCACACACAAGAGTCAAGGATAAGCTTTTGCAATGGAGTGGAAAGTGTGAAAGCGAACAGGAATGACTGAGCCTTCATTCTCATCAGAAATAGCTCAGTAGGAGCTAAGTGGAGCAGGAAATAGAGTACCAGTCCTGGAGTCAGGAGGACCCGAGTTCAAATGTGACCTCACACTTAATAATTACCTAGCTGTGTGGCCTTGGGCAAGTCACTTAATGCCATTGCCTTGCCAAAAAAGAAAAAAGAAAAAGAAATGGCTCAGTGAAGAAATAACATAGATACTTAATAGAAATAATATACACACTTACCTCTAGAGTGAGATAGATTAGGGTATAGAAATCTATCTTACCCTAGAGGAAAATGAGAGGAAAGGGATGGGGATAAGGGGATGAGAGAAAGGAGGGAGGCATAGGTGATAGAAGAGAAGAAAGATCATGGGGGAGTGTAATCAGATACAACACACTTCTGAGCATAGACAGGGTGAAAGGAGAGAAGAGGATGATTGGAATGGACAAAAATACAGTGACTGTGGGAAAAGATATGGAAGCAATTTCCCTGGTGGACTTAAGATAAATAAGACAAGTCATTCCAGAGACAGAGCATATAGAATCTGAACAAAGACTGAAGTTTACTTTTTTCCCTTCACTTTACTTCTCTTAAAGTTTATCTTTATTTTGAGGGGGGGAAATGTGGGTTCATGTTTACTTTCACAACAATATTATTGTAATAATATAAAATAAATAAATAAATCATAAAAAAGAACTTTAGAATTGAGTGTACACAATGATACAAGACTCTACAGAATGGCATGACATATCAGACAGGGAGCTGAGCACCATAAACATGGCAGAATTAAAGCAGTTTAAGGGAAATATGAGATATGTAAGTTTTTAGTAAACACTCCAGGTGTTCACAAGAACTATTTGTACCCAACCTGTGGTAGAGTATTCTGAGTTCATATTGCCCTAATCAGTCACTGTTGGACACACTTTAATTTGTCTCAAACATAGAGACGACATCTTCATCTTCTTGGATGATGAAGGACAAGAACCAAATCTTTAAATGCAAATTTAGGGAACAATAAAATTTTAACTCAAATGAAAATTATGTATAATATGCATATTATTCAATTATGTATTACATAATTTATGTAAATTATATATAAACATATACAGAATAGTATTTTGATTCAATGACATTTTTAGCTTAAGGAAATAGATACAAAATGAATGTCCAGTTACTATACCTTAAACTTTCCAAACTATCAGACAAGAAGTGATTTTTTTTTTTTAGTTTTTGCAAGGCAATGGAGTTAAGTGGCTTGTCCAAGGCCACACAGCTAGGTAATTGTTAAGTGTCTGAGGCCGGATTTGAACTCAGGTACTCTTGACTACAGGGCCAGTACTCTTTCCACTGTGCCACCTAGCCACCCCAAGAAGTGACTTTTAGCATAAAAACTATGATTTGAGACTTTGCAATAAAAGAATCACACTCATTTTGTTTGTTTCAAAAGGAAGAAACTATCACATAAGTTAAAATTAAGCTGATAATTACTAAAAAGAATATTTTGTCTTTCTTTGACTTTTTTTTAGAAAGGGTACAGATAATATTGTAAAGCTGTTTATAGGAAACACATTTGAAGAAGAGAAAAACACAGAATGAAAATGTAAAACTATATTTTGCTTCAACAGAAGTAAAAAAACAGGGTAGCAATCTTTATCTCACATAAAAGAAAAAGAAAAATAGTAATCATAAAAAGATATAAAGAAGGAAACAATATCTTCTTAAATGACCCAATACTCAATGAAGTAACATCATTATGCAACAAGTGCATATCTCTTCTTGTTAGAAGAGAAGCCAAGGGGGTATCTAGGTGGTACAGTGGATATAATACTAGACCTGAAGTCAGGAGGACCTGAATTCAAATCCAACCTCAGAAACAATAATTACTTTGCTGTGTGGTCTTGGACAAGTCACTTGACCTCATTGTTTTGCAAAAAACTAAAACAAAGGAAGATAAGCTAAAAAATTGCAAGGAGGCATAAACAGCAAAATGAGAATGGAGGGAAATGTCAACCTCCCTCTCTCACATAGTTAGGTAAATCTAACCACAAAATAAAGAAGAAAAATATTTAAGAAAGTGAATAGAATTTTAGAAACCTTACATGTGAGACCTCAGGAGAAAACTGAATGGGAATATAAGGCAATATACGTTTTTCACTGTCATAGACCTTTACCAAAATTAACTACATAAAAAGGCATAAAATCTTATAATAAAAGGCAGAAAGGCCAAGAGATTAAATGCATCCTTTTCACATATGATATTATAAAAATTATGTTAATTAATGGATATGGAAAGAAACAAAAAATAATTTTAAAATAAAAAGCCTAATTTTAAAGAATGAGTGGATCAAACAACAAATAATAAATATAATCAACAATTTCATCCAAAATAACATTAATATTGAGACATACCAAAATTTACAGGATATATTCAAAGTACCTTTTAAAAGAAAATTTTACCTCTTTAAATGTTTTTATGAATAAAAAAAGAGATAAATGAATTGGGCATGCAACTAAGAAAACTAGAATAAGAACAAATTAAAAATTCCCCATTAATTACCAAATTAGAAATTGATCTAATAAATAATACTAAAAGCTGGATTTTATAAAAAAATAACTAAACCCATGTAATTTTAGTAAGTATCAATGAGGAGGAAATTAAAGTGATAATTTGGAGCTATTTTGTTCAACTGTATTCCAATAATTTTGACAGTCTACATGAAAAGGATTAATATTTACAAAAAATAAACCATTCAGGTTGACAGAAGAGAAAATAAAATCGTTAAATATACCAACTGAGGGAAAAAAATTGAAGAAACTATCAATAGATGTCTAAAAATAAGTATTCAGGTTCAGATGGATTTACAAGTAAATTCGACCAAACCTTTAAGGAACAATTAATTCCAATTTTATATAAACAATTTTTTTAGAATATAGAAGGAATTCTGCCAAATTTATGACACCAATATATACTGAAACTAGGAAAGGCCAAAACAAACACAATTGCAGATCAATTTCCCTAATGAACATTGATGCAAAAGTCTTAAATAAAATTTTAACAAGTATACTATATTATGTTATTCCTAGGATAATATAATATACCATGATCAGGTAGGATTTATCCTTTCTAGACAAGGATGGTTTAATATTAAGAAAACAAACAACATTATTTATTAGAACAAAAACAAAACTAACAGAAAAATATTAATATCTTAATAGACTGAAAAAACTGACAAAATACAGCATTCATTTCTATGAAAAACATTAGCAAATATAGGAATAAATGGATTTTTCCTTGAAATGATAGGCAGTATCTGTCTAAAACCATCAGCAAGCATTATAAATAATTAGGATAAACTAAGTGTATTATCAATAAGATCAAGGGTAAAGCAAGAATGCCCATTATCACCGTTGTATTAGAAATGTTAACTTAAGCAATACAGAGAAGAAAAAGAAATGGAAGGAAATAGAATTGGCAAAGAGTAAGCAAAATGTTCACTCTTTGTAGATGATATGATAGTAAACACAGACAACCCTAGAAAAGAAACTGAAAAGCTATTTGAAACAATTAAGAAATTCATAAAAGTAGCAGGATATAAAATAAAACCACATAAATCATCAGCATTTCTATATATGAATAATAAATATTATTTTTAGCATAAAGGGTAAGAGATAGAGAAATTGCATTTACGTAATTGTAGACAACATAAAATATTTGGGAATTTATCTTCCAAGACAAACCCAGAAACTATATGAATACAGCTTCTAAATACTTTTTACATAAATAAAATCAGATTTAAGTAATTGGAAAAAGACCAATTGCTCATGGTAGGTCGAGCTAAGATAATAAAAATGACAATTTTATCCAAGTTCAATGACTTATTCAGTGCTTTACCAAACAGACTACCAAAATTCATTTGGAACAAAAGTGATTCACAAATATCAAGAACTGATGTAAAAACAATATAAAGGAAGATGATCTAGTTGTAAAACTATTTTATAAAGCGATAATCATCAAAACTATCTGGTACTAGGTATGAAATAGAGTAATGGACCAGTGGATTAGAGTAGATATAAATGAAACAGTAGTAAATGATTATAGCAATCTATTGTTTGGCAAACCCAAATAGCTTCTGGGATAAGAACTCAGTATCCGAAAATAATGCTGGAAAATTGGAAAACTGGAAAAAAGAATGGCAAAAACTAGACATAGATCAACATCTCAAACCCTTTACCAAAATAAGAGAAAAAATGTTACTGGATTTAGACATAAAAGCAATACTGTAGACCAGTTAAGAGAACAAAAAAATAATTCATCTGTCAGGTCTATGGAAAGTGGAGAAATTTATGACCAAATAAGAAACAGGGTGCATTATAAATTGCAAAATGGATGATATTGGCTATATTATATAAATAATTTTTCAACACTAATAAAATTAGTACAGTCAAGATTAAAAGGAAACTATAAAACTGGGAAATAGTTTTCACAGGTACTGTTTGAGATAAAGGACTCATTTCCAAAATACATAGAAAACTGAATCAAACTTAAAGATTGTAAGTCATTTTCCAATTGATAAATAGTCAAAGGATATGAACAGGAAGTTTTAAGATGACGAACATGATGTTGTATCTAGTAAAATGAAAAAATTCTCCAAATCAGTATTGATTAGAGAAATGCAAATGAAGTACTATGACTTCAGATTAAGTAAGAAAAAAATAAGGAAAATGATCAACGTTGGAGAGGATGTGGGAAAATTGGGACATTAATATTCTGTTGGTGGAGTTGTGAATTGATCCAACCATCCTGGAGAGCAATCTGGAGTTATACCCAAAGAGAATTAAAACTGATCATATGCTTTGACCCAGAAATACAGACACATCTTCTATAACTCAAAGAAATAAAAAAAAACAGAAAAAAGTCTCATTATGTTCAAAAATATTTATAGCAGTTTTTTTGGAGTGGCAAACAATTGGAAATTGAGGGGATGCCCATCAACTGGGCAATGACTGAATAAACTATGCTATCTGAATGTTATGGAGTACTATTGCTCTATAAGAAATAGTGAGTGGTTGGATCTTAGAGAAGAATTGAAGGATTATATAAACTGATGCTGAGTGAAGTGAACAGAACCAAGTGTACATTGTACACATTAACTACAGCATTATGAAATTATCAGTAATGATGATGTAACTCCTCTCATCAGTTCATAGATAAAGGACAACCCTGAAGTACATGCTAAGTACAATGCCATTCACATTCATAGAAAAAGACTATAGAGTCTGAATGCATGCCATTTTCACTTTTTTAAAACTTCTCTTGTGCTTTTCCTTCCTTTGTCATGTTTTTTCTTTCTTTAAATTCTAATTTCTCTTTCATAATATTACTAAGATAGAAATATGTTAAACAGGATTATACAAGTACAACTTTTATCAGACTGTTCACTACTATGAGAAGGGGGAGGGGAAGGAGATTTTAGAAAAAATGTGTAACTCAAGGGGTGGAACCAAGATGGCTGGAATTTCTAGAAACTCTCTTCAAAAATACTGCACAATAAAATTATGATTCAACCCAAATTTTTAAAGAGGCAGAACCCACAGAAAGACCCACTGAAATAATTCTCCAGTCCAAGGTAATGTGGAAGGTCAGTGGGAACGTTCTGTTCCACTGGGGTTGGAAGGGACAGCAGCACATTTAGGGTCACACCAAGCCAGGAGGGAATGCTCCAGTCATCCAGGAACAGTGTCTGAGTCCCTGGGGATATCTGAGTTCTTTTCAGTTAAATCAGTTTCCAGGCCTTCCAGCCCAGGAATCACCAAGTACAACTTGACAGAAAAGTGGGAAAAGTCAGCCAGAGTGAGCATGAAGCCCAGATCAGCACAACCCTGGTTCCAGGAAAATGGAAGCAGACGGGTGAAGCTCCTCCTTTCCTCCTCTCCAGTAGGGAGCCACCCAGTAGCTGCTTTCAGAGTGTTCAACCCAAGGAAGGTAAGGGGTGGAGGGGAGACTTTTGAGGTTTTTCCACTATGCTTGGGGAAGGACTCTGATGCTTTTGTTCAGATCCTGGTCAAAGTTTAGCCCCACCCCCAATTATCATAGCAGAAAAACAGATCATGAACCCACCTCACAGCTCCAGGGCAGAGGGAAGTGCTTGTGGTCATCCTCAAATCAGAGCACAATCCTGGACAGCAGGCAGAGTCTTTCATAAGACATCGAGGGAACTGAAGTCCTTGCAAATATGTTCCAATAACACTGAAAAGCTCCAGAAACAACTCAAAACCAGGGCATAGCCTACAGAAATGAGTAAACAGAAAACAAGCAAAAAAAATTGAACCTGACCATAGATAATTATTTTGGTTCCATGGAACAGCAAAACATAAACTCAGAAGAGTTGGAGGTGGGGGGGGGGGGGAACAACTTGTACCAAAATATTTGTACTATTTCTGTGTTGGCAAGAAATTGATAATTGAGGGATTACCTTCAATTGGGAAATGACTTTTTATTTGTGATATATAACTATTTGTTGTGGTATATGAATGTAATGGAATGCTATTGTGGTATAAAAATGAATACCTGATTGATTTCAGAAACACTTGGAAAAGTTTAAATGTACAGAATCAAAGTTAATAGAACAAGACCAGTAAAACATTGTATATTCACAACAATAGCAACCCTGGAGAATGATCAATTATGATAAACTTAGCTATTACAACATAATGATTCAAAATAATTCCAAAGATCTCTTGAGGAAAATTGATGTTCACACGCAGAGAAAGAACTGATGAGGTCTGAATGCCTATCAAAGCATACCATTTTCACTTAATTGTTTTCATTTTTTGTTTTTCTTTTGGTCTAATATGGAAATATATTTTATATGATTGAAAATATAATTAATGCTTTTCTACTACCTATAAATTTTCCATGTCTCCCCCATTTTCAAAATGAAAAGAAAATGCATTCAATTCATTAATTTCCAGGATCTATTATCCTTTATCTCTCTGTTCCCTTTCTTGGCTAAATTCTTTCATAAGGTTGTCTCCTTTCTCAAGCTAAATTGCCAAACATTCAAATTCTACAACAGAGAGGGCAACTCCAATGGGCTGTACAAAACATGTAATTGCCAACTATACACCTCTTGAAAAGATTTTTATAGAAAAGTCATGCAAGGAAGGCAGTCACATGGTGGTTAGAAGATGAACTCTCTGGAGAACTTTGGAATCAGATGTGTGACGTGCGAAATGCTGGCAAAGGATACTTCATGGCATGCCCTCATCAAAGTATTCTTTATTATTTTATAGTTTTTCTTTTGTCTTCTACTTTTCACTTGTTTCTCTATTTTTTTAATCTTCCTACTCCCTACCCTAAAGAATGCTCCAATTAAATAAGGATATAGCTATATTTATATCTTTCTATATACATATAATGCATATTAGAAACAAAAACATGTATATAAACATATAATCATACACATATATGTAAGACTATAGTTTTCATATTGCTACTTGTCAGCTCTTTTTCTGTAGGTAGTTGGCATCTTCTTTCGTAGATCTAAGTCTTTCCTTTTATTTCTGAATCAGTTAGCTCATCCTTTCCTACATCGTAGCCATATTCTAACACAATTGCTTTATAAAAGTTTTAAGATTTACATCTTTTCCTCCTAGTTTTTTTAAATTCTTGACCTTTTTTCTTCCAAATGAACTTTGTAATTATTCTTTCTAACTCAATCACATATTTTTTTAACAATTTAATAATATTAATGAATAGTTGGATTTAGGTAAAATGTCATTGTATTATATTTCAATCATTGAAATCTGATTTTATTTATATAAAAATTCTTTTATATTTATGTTCTGACACTTTCTGAGTCTTCTTTGATAAGTATAAACTCAGATATTGTGTGCTGTTTAGTTATTTTCAATATTGAATACCACTGATGACACATAGTATAATGTTATTATTTTTCTCTTTTGATTAAATCTATTTATTAAATAATAAATACTACTCTATTCATTATTTTATCTCTGATTTTTATTTTTTCCAGAAAACATTATATTGTTTAATTCAAATACTTTATTTGCTAATATTTTCTGTTTTATGGGTTAATTCTTACCATTCTCAATCTAAGCTATAATTATTTGCATTTAATTTCCCTCCTTTGTATTTTTCCTCAGTAACCTTCTCTCCTTATTTTTGCTATACTTCTTCACTCTTGTATTTTAGTTCCACCCAATTAACTGTCCTTCTATACCTTAATGTATACACCCCTTAGCCTCTCCTCCAGTTCTATCCTCTGGTACTCATTTCTTTTGGAATTTAGAAGAATATCATCCATATACATATAATTGAGTTTTAATATTTATCTTATATTTCTGCAAGATCTTACATGCAAAATTTTCCATTAAATTCTGTTGGTTTTTGACACAAATACCTGAAAGTCTTTCAGTTTGATAAATATTCATGTTTTTCTTTCAGATTATTCTTAATTTTGCAACCAAATTTACCTTTTGTCAAGATCCTAGCTCATTTGTTCTACAAAATATACTATTCCACTATTTACAGTCCTTCAGAATAGTAGCTTCTTTGTCTTTTATAATCTTTATAACAGTTCCAAAATATTTAAATTGTTTTTTTTCTTATTGCTTCAAATATTTCCCCCTTATTCTGGAATCATTGAAACCTGACTATGATATTTATGTAAGTTTTCCTCCTGATAGTTCTTTCAGAAGTGTTGATTGGTAGATATAGATAGATAGATAGATAGATAGATAGATAGATAGATAGATAGATAGATAGATAGATATTCTATTTCTGAATTTTTTAAAAATTCTTTAGGTCCATTTTTCCCAGATTGTTACTTCACTCTGCATCAATTAGATCCATTTTTCTTTAACAATATCTTGAAACATGGAGTCAAGATTTTTTTTAAACATAGTTTTCAGGCATTCAATTATTGCTTTATCATATTTGCTTCATCAGTTCTCTTCTAGTTTTTTCCTTTTTATTTTATTTATAATATCTTAGTGTTTTCCTCACTTAGTGTCAAGTTCTAGTGTCTTATATATTCTTAATTTCCCATTGCCTAATCTAATTTCAAGGAATTCGGCTCTTCCTTCATTTTTTGGATTCTCTATTTCAAGTTGGCTGATGTATTTTGATATTTTTTATTTTTTCCTAATTTTTCTCTATTTTCTTTTGAAGAGTTATAATTTTACATTGATATGTATAATGGATTTAGTAAAAATAATTTAGGTTCCAGGTAGACTGTGGGACTGGGAACACAGTGAAAACAAAGTAGCATAAGTCATCTGTCAATCATGACATATCCTGCCCTGAATTGCACTTACCTGGGATAAGTGACATATAACCAATTATACTGTAACCTCCCCCCCAAAATCATATAATCATCCCAATCATTCCCACAGGACTCTTACTTGGATGATCATAAGTGATACAATTGTTTCAGTCTCCTGAATGGTGGACTTGTGCTGCAAAGATGACTCAAGTCCCAAATCTGATTGTTCTATGATCTGCTACCCCAATTATGATTATATATCAAATATCTGGCTCCACAAGTGTAGGGTGGAACTCCAAGGAATGGAATAATCCCATGATTTGCAAATTGATTCCTTCCAAAGAAAGCAATTAATAAATTGCTATCTTTTTTGCCAACTCTCTCTCTGGTCTGCTTTGTCAAGCTCAGGTTAGAGAAGGTTCAGTAAACACTTGTTTAACTCTCTGTTTTAATTTTTTAAATCCTACTAAGGATCTTCTATGAATTCTTTTTGCACTTGGCAAAAATTATGATGGTTCTCCTTGAAAAAGGAACGACTTTTTAAATTCCAGTATCTTCCTCTGAATATGAACCCTATTCTTCATGCTATGGATAGTTCTTTCTCCTTTGCTTACTCATTTGTATTTCACTTGTTTGTTTGTTTGTTCTTAGAAGTTATTAATATAATCCAGTTCTAGTCCTAAGGTGTGGGGAATGATGCCCAAAGTCTCAGATTCTTATTGTTATTTTCTAAGATCTGTCCCAAGAACCAAGTCTGGACTCTTCTCTCCATCCCTAAGCCAGAAATAGGACCTCCAAATATGCTGTTCCACAAAAAGATCCTCTTGCTCACTGCCCTCCCTCTGGACTTGGCAGACTATTGTTTTCGTCTCTGTCCTGGAACTTAAACAGTAACTCTAATCTCTTTTGAGTCACCACAGCTATCAGGATCCTCTTCCTTCTATGACTGCACGCAAGAGCTGTAGTTATTTCCTTCTCCCCTACAGCCACAGCTCAGAACATGTCTACTTAGTACAAGTATGCTTGGCAACCTTGGACATTGAAAGGTCTTTTAATCTTTTACTCAGCCTTTCAACCCTTACAGGGTTCAAGAAGTGATTTCTGAGATTGAAGTTACCTCCCAGGGGCTTGTTGTTTGTCCATTCCACAGAGTTTACCTGCATGTGTTTGGACTTGAATCAGTTAAACATCTGCTTATGAAGGTCTGGTCTTTCCAGTGATCTTCTCAAGTTGTTTTTAGGAGTATAATTACTTGATTCAGTTTTTATTTATTTATTTATTCCCTGTTGCTCTATTATTCTCTCTCTCTCTCTCTCTCTCTCTCCCTCTCTCTCTCTTTTTTTAGGTTTTTGCTAGGTAATGAGGTTAAGTGGCTTGCCCAAGACCACACAGCTAGGTAATTATTAAGTGTCTGAGACTTGATTTGAACCCAAGTACTCCTGACTCCAGGGCTGGTACTTTATTTACTGTGTCACACCTAGCTGCCCCTATTATTCTCTCTTAATAAATATTTTGTTCTTTTTTTTAAATGGAGGAATTATGGAGAGTAAAAGTTTTCTAGATTCATCTGTCATTTTCCTGAAATCCCCTTTAAATTAAAAATAAATAAAGGAATGTTTAAATACATATACTTAGAAAAATACTATAAAAATTGAATGTTGGCTCATTAATAGAAAGGATTATTCTACATTTTTCTTTGTATCTCAAGAACTTTGCAGAGAGTTTTGCAAAGTGTTAAATGCTTAGTAAATACTTTATTCATTTCCTTGAGCATTCCCTTCTGTTGTCACGTAGGCACTCTATTGATGATAATGGAATTATTATTTCAGGTAAATGATTTTTTTCTGCTTTGGTGAAAAAGTGCCAGACTATAAGAATGATTTTTTGAGAGATAAAACTTTGCACATTGACTTCAACTTGCCACCAAAAATCAATATTTGGTGGGATAAGAATTCTTTAATTTTTAATCAAAAGTTTGTATATAATTCATGTTATATTTGCCTTTGATAAAGTATATAAAAGGGGAAATTTAAAATTTAACAGAGCTGGATGAAATCCTATTAGTAACTAAGTTCTCAAACCTTTTTACCTACAAAGATACTTGCTACAATTTATTTATTGCCTTTTCTTATGAGACATAGCTTTAAAAAATTGCTTCATGTCCCTAGAAATGTTGGATTTGATTATGCTTAAATCAGATAGGGAAAGAAAAAAAATATGAGTGTAGTTAATTTGATAACTGAGATTGCTTAACATCACACAGTAGACCTGTGTATTAAAACTTTAAAGACAAGAAATAAATGTGAAAAGCACAGTAACTTTAGAGGTCAAAGTAATGTAATCTGCACCATTGAGCTAATTCTAAATTCAAAAGGAAGGTCTCCACTTCTGTCCCAACTATGAGATTAACTAGAGATCTTCTGTCTCACCAATATGATCTGATAAGATATGATCTTGGGCAAATTCTTTTAAAGACATTGTTCCCAACCACCAATGTGTCTGACAATAGGTCTCATTTAATGTCAAAAAGAAGAAAATGAATGAGTAGCCTCACTTGATAGACATCTTTTACTGTTTTAGCTAAAGCTAGGTGAAACTATATCAATGTAATTCCTGCTATTCTGAGGACTAACTAGCCACTTGACATTTCCTATCAGTTTATGCTAATTAAATATTTGTTGTTACAGGACTGGATTATCTCTTGATTCCTTCACTTCCAGTCTAGTGAATTTACTAGGGAGGAATTGTTTTCTAGGAGGACCTAATAATGATAATATTTACTTTCCAATTTGTACTATACAGAATCTTTTTGTTGTTGCTCTGGTAGTGCAATTTTGCCTGACTCTTAATAGCACATTTTAAGTTTTTTTTGGCAAAGATACACAGTGATTTGCTATTTCCTTCTCCATCTCTGGGATTAAAGCTGCTGACTGTAGACCTAGAAATTGAAGAACACATGCCTCTCCCTGATTACTGATACTTTCTTTTCTCAATAGTGAATTGTTATGAGCATTGATAGCTCAGAATAAATGTAAATAGCATTTGTTTATTCTTTTTGCCAAAAGCTTTGTGGGTCTTCCTCTACCAGACTTGTATTTTGTGATGATAAATTAACCCCATCTTTTATCTCATTTCTAATCTAGTCCTCTGTCATGGAAGGGACATTACCTCAGACAAACTGAGACCTGAAAAAGACAGCAACTCAGAAAGATCATCTCCAATTGACTTGATATTTGTCTTGCCACTGGACTTTAATGACTCTGGAGGTGAAAGTGAGACTGTTGACTTTGCACAGCTCTTTCTCACTTAAATCCAGTCCACACACAAGTTATCATTCTTATGGTATCACTGATCCTCTTTTGAAACAAAGGTCAAAGAACAATAACAGCAGCAACAGCAGCAGAAGCAGCAGAAGAAGTAACAGCATAAATCCCAAACTTATTACTTATGTGACTTTGAACAAGTCACTTCAATTTTAGTTAGCTTGGGCAACTCTAACGCTAATTAACTGAAGAGTATCTATATACATTAGGGGGAAGGAATTTCTAAAATCTGTAGAAGTTACAAATCCAGAAAAATAAATGCTATCCCATTCACTAATTCCATAAATGTTCTCCTTCATATTTTTATGTAGAAATTACTTCAAATCACTGATTTTAATGCTTTATGAAGAAAATGAATAATATAAAAATTCATATGACATTTTCCAAAACATTATATTTAACATGTCTTTTCTACAATGTGACATCTAGGTAGAATTGATGATGCTTAGAGGAAAACATTAGCATAACCTTTTTCTGACACTTGAAATATGAAAAAAACACGTCTCTCAAGTAGGGAGGGCTGAGGAATACCAGAAATATTAGTCTTATATGCAGTTTGAAAGACTTTGTTCCTGCCCCCTTCATACTAATCATTGGCTAGGCTCACAAATCTAATGGTTACATTCACCCCCATACATTTTCCCCCTCCCTGCTCATTATACTAAGAAGCAAGAACAGCTGTCTCCTTGAACATGGAGAAGGACACTAACTTAGAGCTAAGATTTGGCCTAATCTTAGGTTTTTGATCAGTTTAGGCTAAGTCTTTTATCTTAACTCACACACTTGCCCATAGGCAACAGTACAGGCAGAGCTCAGTCTTTGTAATAAAAACAATCTCCCTTCACATTCTTGTGGAACCTAAACAACCCTATATTCCTCACAATCCCCCCCCTTTCTTTCTTAATAGTGGGTTCTACCCTTTTTTTTATTGATTTATTTCTTAAATCACAATCCTTTTTATTGACAGGGCTACTGACTCTTCTATCAAGATTTTTACTTCCTCTTTATCAGAGACATGGGCCTGTCCTATTTTCTAGGTTTGTGTGCTCCCACATGCCAAACTGTTGATGTCTTTTACTACTTGCCTATTGTCATCTATAGGCAGCAACTTGATATATTAAATTTACCACAAACTCCTCCTTCTCCAACAACAGATCGTCTGTTATAAGTTTATGTTGAATAACTCTCTCTTGTTTGCATGAATTAGACAGACAGCAAGTCCAGGACCCTTTCTGTCTAATTGAGAAGTGTTTCTACCACAGCTTAGAAACTAATCAGGATATAAATTTGGGTTCCATAGTCCCAAGTCCCATTCTCTGCCCAGGTAGCAGACCCTTAAGTCTAGATAACAACTTCCTGAGCAACCCTTGGCAGCTGGGTATATGCAGCAGTAATCACAATTTTCTTTACTGTAATGGATCCCAACAAGGAATCCAGGTACCATTATTACATGTCACTTGAGTCTCAGTCCAACTATCTCTGTAAGTTGTACAGTCCAGAATATGTACCTGGCTTCTTGACATAAGTCCACAGCCACTTTGCTATTCCCCAGGGAAATATCCTGTCCAGACTGGTATCGACAATAGTCACCCTGAACTGACTCTCATCTGGACCAGAATCCTGTGCCACAGTGCACCTCTGACCAGGACCTGAGAATCTAGGCCAGACCCAGGGGGACTGGCATCCAAGGCTACTTCTCAAATTTCTGTGGACCACTGCAAGTCCAACGGTTAACCACACCAAAAAACTGGGCATTGACTTCTGTCACCTAGATTATCCTCCCACCATTACTAATACCCATTCTCTTAATCAGAGATAGGACTTTCCCTAGATAGGATTTATACAGACTCATGTAGAATGTAATCATTCCACCCAATAATCTCCCTTCTTTTCTCTCAATGAAGAACATCTTCACCCTGCCTCTCTTCCTTTCCATATAGAGAGGGGCATAAGTAGGGGGTGTCACATTTCCAGAATCAAGGGGAAGTTACAGACTTCCTGACTAAACAATGTACACATTGACAAGAGATAGTGGAGATGAATTGGTCCCCAGATGCAAAATTAACTAACACAGACCATTTATACATGACAGGACATAGAACAAACACACACACCGTGGCAGGAACAGTCACAGTGTCAGTGACTCAATTAAAACTGAGATGAATCCTAGTATCTAAAAACTGAAAAGGAACTTCATAACTAATCTTCCAATATATTGACCTAAAATATTTCCCCAAATATCAGGTGCTTAATCTCTGATGAGAAAAATGTAATACTAAATAAATTTAAATAAATTAAAAATCACTCAGGCAATAAACAATTATTAAGTATCTGTTTTGTTTCTTGCTGTAAGGAACTTGCAGTCTAATGGGGGGAGACTAATGAATCATCACTTGGAAAGCATTAAAACATAGACCACACACACACACACACACACACACACACACACAAACACGCTCTACCTATTTGTCGACATTACTATCACAATCTTCACCAAACTTACCAACACAATTTTCTCCATTTATAATGATAATGATAATAGCATTTTCTAACTTTGTCCACAAAGAGATTAAAATATACTCTCTTGGGGCAGCTAGGTGGTACAGTGGATAAAGCACCAGCCCTAGAGTCAGGAGTACCTGGGTTCAAATCCGGTATCAGACACTTAAGAATTACCTAGCTGTGTGGCCTTGGGCAAGCCACTTAACCCCATCTGCCTTGCAAAAACCTAAAAAAAAAAAATACTCTCTCATTTGATTGCTATCTGTTCAGCTCTGGAGAAATTGCTTTCAAGTGGTTCTATAGCATTTACTAGGCTGCATTCTCACACTGGACATAGTTTTTAGAAAGGTTTTATTTATTTTGAATTTGACAATGTTTCCCCCAATCTTGCTTCTCTCCTCCCACCCCCCACAGAAGGCATGGTATGCATTGATCTAAGTTAAATGTGATGAGAGAGAAATCATATCCTTAAGGAAGAAACATAAAGTATGAGATATAGCAGAATTACATAATAAGACAACTTTTTTTTAATTAAAGGTAATAAGGGGTGGCTAGGTGGTGCAGTGGATAGAGCACTGGCCCTGGAGTCAGGAGTACCTGGGTTCACATCCAGCCTCAAATACTTATTAATTACCTAGCTGTGTGGCCTTGGGCAAGCCACTTAACCCCATTGCCTTGCAAAAACTAAAAAAAATAAATAAATAAATAAATAAATCAAATTAAATTAAATTAAAGGTAATAGTCTTTGGTTTTTGTTCAAACTCCACAGTTCTTTCTCAAGATACAGATGGTATTCTCCATCAGATATCCCAGAATTGTGCCTGATTGTTTCCCTGTTGGTATGAGAAAGTCCATTAAAGTTGATCATTACTCCCATGTTGTTATTAGGGTGTACAATGTTCTCCTGCTTCCACTCATCTTGCTCAGCATGCAAATTCTTCTAGGTTTCCCTGAAGTCCCATCCCTCCTGGTTTCTAATAGAAACAATTTTCTGTTCTAATAGAAGAATAGTGTTCATCACATACATATACCACAATTTATTAAGCCATTCCCAATTAATGGACATTCACTCAATTTCCAATTCTTTGCCACCACAGAGTTGCTATGACTATTTTTGTACAAGTGAGGTTTTTACCCTTTTTCATAATCTCTTCAGGGTATAGACCCAGTAATGGTATTGCTGGATCAAAGGGTATGCACATTTTTGTTACCTTATGGGCATAATTCAAATTTTTCTCCAGAAAGTTTGGATGAGTTTAAAGCTCCACCAACAATATATTAGTGTTCCAGATTTTCCACATCCCTTCTAACATTGATCTTTATCTTTTCTGGTCATATTAGCCAATCCGAGAGGTGTAAGGTTGTACCTCAGAGATGTTTTAATTTGCATTTCTCTAATAATTAATGATTTAGAACAATTTTTCATATGACTATGGATCACTTTGATTTCTTCATCTGAAAATTGTCTTTGCATATCCTTTGACCATTTGTCAAATGGGGGATGGCTTGTCTTTTTTTTGTAAAAAGTTACCTCAATTCTCTATATATTTTAGAAATGAGTTCTTTGTCAGAAATGCTAGTTGTAAAAATTGCTTCCCAATTTACTACATTTCTTTTGATATTGATTACATGGTTCGTATGTGCAAAAGTTTTTTAATTTAATGTAATCAAAATTGTCTAGTTTGCTTTTAATGATGTCCTCCATCTCTTCCTTGCTTATAAACTGCTTCCTTTTCCATAAATTTGACAGGTAAAACTATTCCTCATTCGCCTAGGTTGTTTATAATATTGTTTTTTATGTCTAAATCCTGTAACCATTTGGATCTTATCTTGGTGAAGGGTATGAGGTGTTGGTCTAATCTAAGTTTCTTCCATAGTAACTTCCACTTTCCCAAACAGTTTTTTATCAAAGAGAGAGTTTTTATTCCAATTTATTCCAAGCTGGATTCTTTGGGTTTACCAAACAGCAGATTACTGTAATCAATTCCTGCTATTGCACCTAGTCTATTCCACTGACCTGCCACTCTGCCACATAGATATCAAATATTCTTCTAAAAAAGTTTTCATTTTCACAGAAAGACAAACACAGTCACTCACAGAGTTTCATTTAAGCACACTTATACATACATGCAAAAATGCTTTGATATATTGATCTATATACATACTAATATTGCTATAATATGAATGACTGCTATGGTTCAGGCCCTTTATTACAAGCTTTGCAGTATCTCATTTGAACCTTGCAATGACCTTATGAGACATATGCTAATACGATCTTCCTTTTAAAGTTAAGGAAACTGAGTCATTTAAATGACTCTACCAGTTTCACACAGCTAGGAAGTGCCTAAGACTGTTTTAACTAATGTTTCTTGACACTATGACCAACTGTCTATTCAGGACCTTAGCAGATATGAATATGCTTGTAATTATCTCCCCCATTAGAATACAATTGTTTGCATATTATTAGAATAATTGCTTGCATTTTTAACCCCACAACTGCATATTACTTGGAACTCTTTCAATGTTTAATAATATGTATTGATAGATTCACTTTTTTTTTTACCACATTGCTATAACTCATTCATCTATGATTTTACCTGTTAGTTTATCAGTCATTCCAATACTTTCTGGAAGCTATAAAAGAGCCTGTAAAACTCCTATCCACCTCTTCTCTATTCAATTACTCTAGCATTGGGAAAACAATAGAAAAAATTTTCCTTTCAGTGCAGCAAAGGCTGTATAGACCCAGAGCACTTTGGCTGTAATCAGAGTGTGTGTTAATTGATGTTTTGTCACAGAGCATCAAATTTAAAGTGCCTCTTATTTAAAGAGGTCTCCTCATCTCATTGGCAATATATTAAGCAGTCTAGAAGCAATACTGCTTAATCCAATAAGTGAAATAAATATTTTAAAATTATTTGAAATATCATTCTTGGAGAGATTAATGTACTTCCCTTCCTTCCACCCTTGTTTTGCCCAAATCCCACAGCAGCCTCTTGGAAAGAGTTCCAATTTGAATAAGAATCTGATTTGAGATCTTGCACTGGGCAAATGAATTTCTGGTTATAGTTTCAGCTTCTGTAACCTGATATAACAGATTTTGGTTATTTTATAAATAGCTTTAGTACTAGTCCAATGTCTGTGTATGAAAACAGTTTCCACATCATCCATGAAAGTAAGTTGCACCCTTATTCTTTTAAGATGGCCACATCCTGGGAGTCATTAGGCCAATGCATGATGAGTTATATTGGTAATCTATCTTTCAGACACAAAAGATGTCTACTGAGCTCATTACATCATTCATTTCCAGCAAAGAATTGCTTACAACTGATTCTCCTTATTACATAAGACTGAAATGGCCTTTATAAATGTTGGGATCCCTGCATTAAAGCCCTTGAGCTCAAAACAGGATATATTGAACCAAGATGCTCATTAAAGGATTGAACTAAAATGTATACTGAGGTTTCCTCTCATTTTAACAATGGAATGATGCTGAAATGCTGATGGAAGCCAAACAAATATGAAATAACCTGAAAGGACATCCAAGTCTTCTCTTCCAACAATTTACAATTTATTATCCATGAAAGTCCCTAGCAATTGATACAATCCTTGGAAATAAAGTTGCTGACAAAATATGAAGCAGGGAGCTTTCCCAGAAAGTTTTTATAATAATCCTGACTATTCATTTTGTACATTTGCCTTCTCAGTGACATACATTCTCACCATTAAGGTTTTGTTGTTGTTGTCGTTGTCTTTCTGCATGACAGACAGTTTTCACAACTCTGAAGGGGATTCATTACATTGAAAAACTACAACTCATGACAGGGTTTGTTCTTGTTTTAGATAATGGGAAAATATATGGAACAAACTCTCTTGCTAAAAAATCAGAATGAAAACAGAATGACAAGGACTGCACATCTGTACTATGAAAAGAAATTTTCAATGATCCCTCTAGTGATAACCCTAAGCCTTTTGACAAATGGTAAAATAATCACTCAAGTAACAGTGTTGTGGAAACATTTCCAATTGTGATTTGTTAGTAACTATTTGCTGCCTGATAAATATTATAACCAAATTAAAATAAGAAAACAGGAAGGAGGAAGATTCATTACACTTATTAACTTTTGGTTTCATTATGGAACTTTTTACTTTTTTTTCCTCCACTCATGCAATGTATGATTAAATAGCTTTCGAGTGAAGTTGATGGTCAGTCATGTCTGACATTTTGGGATCCCATTTGAGGTTTTCTTGACAAAGATAATAGACAGGATTTTCTTTCTCAGCACATAGAACTCATGAATATGAATTTTCTTGATCCCAAGTCCAATACTATATTTGTTTCACCACCTAGCAGTAGATAGAGAGTTTGACCTGGGATTAGGAGGATTCAAGTTCAAATTCAGCTTTAAACTCTTACTAGTGTTACTTGTCTCTTGGACAAGTAACTTAATCCTGTTTGCCTCAGTTCCTCATCTTTAGCCTGAGATAGAGAAGGGAATGACAAACCATTTTATGATCTCTGTCAAGAAAAATGACTTAACCATAAAAGCCTTTTGAGTATGAAGTCATGCCAGCACAATACTTTTTAAAATAGAGGGAAAAAAACTGGAAATAAAATAGTGTAATCGCAGAAATTTGTTGACAAGATCAAATGTAATTCAGAATAAAAAGATCAGTTAAACTAGAATTCCACCAATTCAAGATGCATTGTAGTATAGAAAGGAAGTTGAGTGAAGCAAAGAAGTATGAGCCTATAAATGCATGACAATAGAAACCTCACCTTTCTCACATTTAATTCAACAAATATTCAACAAGAGAAAGCTCATTTTCAGATCCCTAAGGTAAACTGATAATGCACTTCTGGCAAAAGTCCTTGCCCTCAAGAAACTTGTAATCTTTCTTGTAAGGGGAGATGAGAAGTTTACATCATTATAATACAGGATAGAATGAGAAAAGTCCAAAGAAGGATCATGAAATCAGTGGCAGTATTTTGTAACTGCTTTGTTCAGATGTATTAATTCTACTGGCTGTTCCACTTTATGCTGCATTGCCTTTTCACAGTCAAATTCTTGGGAATCCAAACAATTCTGAACACTGTCATTACCCATCATTGGAAGATTTAATCACTCATTCAATCAAATCATAAGCATTTATTAAGTTCTTGCTATGAACCAAGTACTATGATAGATTTTGAGGAAATAAAAATATGAAATCACAGGCTTTATACAACTTATAATTTCCTGGAAGAATCATATATCTATAAAATTATTAACAAAATATATTCAAAACAAATATAAGTTAATATATTTTAGCAGAAGATATCACTCTAAAATCTTCGGGTTTGGATTATGGGAGCAGTGGTAGAAAACAGGATACAAGCTATCCAAATATGTTTAGAGATTTTCTGGAAGTGAACTCTAGATGAGAACATAAAAATAGCAGAAGGTAGACATTTTTGACATACATTACCCTAAAATACATTCAATGTGATTTCTGAATCTTGAAAATCCCTAGTATATTAGTCAGAATAACTAATTCAAAGGGGTGTTTTGAGGAAATAGCTTTGAAAATCACAAAGCATTATCAAAAATGTGATCTATAAATGTTGTAGGAACATGAAATTTATTAAACTTGTAGAAGAGTAATCAACTAGATGACCTTAAAGGGATCTTTCACACACATACACACACACACACACACACACACACATACATACACACAAACACACACATATACATAAACACAAACACACACAAACATATACACATATGTAAATGTTTCTGAATGAATGTTATATTTGTGCATATATAATGACATGCAAAAGTGAAAGGAAGAATTGATCAGTAAGTCAGACAGCAAGAATTTATTAAGCATTTACTAAGGGTCAAGTACTATACTAAGTACTGGAATAGAAATACAAATAGACAGCCCTTAATCTCTGAAAAATTATATTCAAATAGAGCAAGATAACACAAAAAAATCAAGCTGAAAATGAATGAAAAGTGAAGATAGCTATGTCAAAGTTGTGAAGTCCAGCCTGGACACTGATGAAGAAAGATATTTCTGGCCTGGGTATCCTCAAATGAACATTCTGAGAAGAGTTAGCCAATGAAAGGGAGAAACTGCAAGGATTGAGGATACTTGCAATGTGGGAATTTCGGCATCAGAATGTCTTTGAATTAGTATCAAGTGCCAGAAATCAAACAATAGTTTATTAATTGCTTTCAAAGAAGTGAATTATTTCCAAATGATGGTATTCTTCCTTCCTTGGAATTTCACATTGCTGATGTGGAGCCATATATTATATAATTGATCATAAGTAGAAAGAGAGAAGGTAGAAAGCATCAGTTTTCAGATTTGAATGATCTTTCCAGGACAAGTCCACTCTGCAGGACAACACAGCAATTATATCACTTGTAAACATCCAATTAGAACAGCACAGATGTCCTTGAGTCCTGTGGGAAGGAATAAGTTCATTGGATAATCTTGGGGGCATATTATAGTGTAGTTTATACTAATTTACTTAACACAACTAAGTTCAGTTCAGGGAAAGAGCAAAATCTGTCATGATTAAAACAAATTACACTGGTTACTTTGTTTTCAATGTATTTCTAGGCCTAGAACCTACCTGTGGAATGGATCTCTAGAAACTAAATTATAATTATTAAATTCATTATCCATATCAGATCAATCAATATAAAAATCACAACTTTGTACAGTAGAAAAACAAAGTGGCAAAGCCCTGGCATAACATTTAGTCCTACTTTCACCCAGGAATACATTCTAGTTTCTATTCTTATGGTATTAAGTCTAAGTTATAGAATCCTCACAGAAGGGAAATAAATTTAGGATTGATAGATAAGCAACCCAATTCCTAAAAGACCTAATTATCTGAATAGTTAACAGTAATACTCTATGACAAAATCAATTCTTTTGCTCTTCTGGGTTATAACTCAGTCTTTTGATTCTCTTTAAACCTTGGAATTATTTGCATAATCCTTTTGTCCTCAGAGAACTTATCTTTTATCTAGGCAGAAGGGTACATTCTAGAATTCTAGGAGCTGATTCTCTTGCCTTTTTGAACACATTTTCTTTTCTCTTTCCAAAGCCTCTGTGTTGCAATTCCTAAATTTATATCTGTTAGAAACATAGTCAAGAAACTAATTCTGTCCAATCATTCTTATAATGAGGTAGATAACTTTCAAGTAACCTTGATATAAAAAAAATGAAAAAATGTTTGCCAGATAAATGGAGCTAAGAGAAAATTATTATGAAAATACAAGTTAAATAAAGAGGGATTGCAGAATAAGGGCAGGGACTAGCATGAACTTTCCTTGAAATAACTCCAAATACCTTTAAATAATGATTCTAATCAATTACTAGAATAGCAGTACCCACAAAAATACTCAGTGAAGCAATTTTCCTGCCCAAGACAACTTGAAAGATCTTCAGAAAGTCTTCTTCATTGTAGTTAGAAAAGGCCCACAGTGAGAGTGAACAGGATCCAGTCACCCAAGAACCAATCATAGGGCACTTAGTCCTGGCAGATGTAGTGATTTTCAGACGTCTCAGCCTCGGGATTGGCAAGTACAACTTAGAAGGTCAGCAGGATGAGAGGGGAGCCCAGCACAGACCACAGCACAAACCCAACACCAGTGAACTAGGAAAAGTTCTCCAATGACAGCAGGGAAATTGGTGATGTCTTCATGAAGATGAGAGTTCTTTTAAATGTGAAAAACTCACTGACTAGCCCTGGAGTGGGGAAAACTCAGGATTTTTATTTTACAAATTTGCAAAATTCACAGATTAATCTTTTTTCCTAGAGAGAAAAGAAGCTGCTTGAGGAAAGGATGAATAACAAAGATCAAGTAGAGTATGCCTGAAGGAAAAGAGAGAAAGAAAACAATCAAAAGAGCTGGCTTAGATTCAAATGAGTCCAGTCACATGGAGCTGAGAATCATATTTCTCCAGTGACATAGACCAGGAACACTCAGTTCTAGTTTAGAGTGAAAATGGCCATCCTATTAAGAAGAAAAGAGAGAGGAAAAAGTAGTGTTCTCTTTTCAGAAGACTTTGCTTAATATTTCCATAGAGGATTGGACAAGGGTGGTGCTTATGTAGTGGTTTAGCACCTGATTTCAGGTATTCTTTAATACCTATGTCATAGGGATGAACCTCTAAGGGGTGGTTAAGACAATAATCATTGCACAATGGTATTCTACATACCAGCCTTTCCTGTCCCAAAGTGCATAAACATTAAGTTTAGTCTGCTCATTTCCTCCATGATCTTCAAGTCCAACACGATCATTTCCCTGTGTCTTGTTTCATTTGTACCTTGGAAGAATTGAGAACTTGTAGGAGCCTAATGGGTGTATCCCTGAAAACAACTGTAAAAATTCTAAAAAGCTTGGAAAAGTGCATCTTCCACAATGAAAGCAGAGCCTCACCTTAACAAAGAGAGAAAATCAAGTCACAGACTAGGGAAATGAGCAAACAGCAGAAGAAAATAAATCTGACCATAGACAATCACTTTGGTATTATGGATGATTAAAAGGCACTCACAAAATAATAAAGTTACAGTTTCTGCATCCAAAGATTCCAAGAAAAAAATATGAATTCATCCCAGGCAATGAAAGAATTCAAGAGAAAAGAGAACAATGTAGGAAAATCAAGAAAATCATAAAAACCAAATTGGAAGCTTGGTTAGAAACAATTTAAAAATTACTGGACTACCTGAAAGTAATGACAAAAAGGGGCCTAGGCATCTTTTTCAAGAAATTTTTCAGGAAAAACAGCCCTGATAATCTAGAAGTGAGAGAAAAATAGAAACTGAAAGAATTCACTGACTACCTCCCAGAAGAGAGATCCCAAAATGAAAACAGCCAGGAATATTATTGCCAAATTTAGGAATTCCCAAGTCAAGGAGAAAATATTGCAAGCAACCAGAAAGAAACTATTCATATATCAAGGAACTACAATCAGAATACCACAACATTTAACTGCTTCTACATTAAGGGATAATAGGGCTTGGAATATTATATTCCAGAAGGCAAAATAGCTTGAATTACAACCAAAAGTCAACTATCCAGCAAAACTGAACATATGCTTTCTTTTTTTTTATTAAGGATTTTATTTATTTTAAGTTTTACAATTTTTCCCCCAATATTACTTCCCTCCCCCACCCCCCACAGAAAGCAATTTGTCAGTCTTTACATTGTTTCCATGTTGTACATTGATCCAAATTGAGTGTGATGAGAGAGAAATCATATCATTAAGGAAGAAACATAAAGTATAAGAGATAACAAGATCAGACAATAAGATATTAGTTTTTTTTCCTAAATTAAAGGGAATAGTCCTTGGACTTTGTTCAGAATTCCATAGTTCTTTATCTGGATACAGATGGTATTCTCCATTGCAGACAGCACCAAATTGTCCCTGATTGTTGCAATGATAAAATGAACAAGTCCATCAAGGTTGATCATGTTGCTGTTAGGATGTACAGTCTTCTGGTTCTGCTCATCTCACTCAGCATCAGTTCATGCAAACACCTGCAGGCTTCCCTGAATTGCCATCCCTCTTGGTTCCTAATAGAACAATAGTGTTCCATAGCATACATATACCACAGTTTGCTAAGCCATTCCCCAGTTGAAGGACATTTACTTGATTTTCAATTCTTTGCTACCACAAACAGGGATGCTATGAATATTTTGCTACAAGTGATATTTTTACCCTTTTTCATTATCTCTTCAGGGTATAGACCCAGTAGTGGTATTGCTGGGTCAAAGGGTATGCACATCTTTGCCTTTGGGGTGTAGTTCCAAATTTTTCTCCAGAAAGGTTGGATGAATTCACAGCTCCATGAACAGTATAATAGTGTCTCAGATTTCCCACATCCCTTCCAACAATGATCATTATCCTTTCTGGTCATATTGGCCAGTCTGAGAAGTGTGAGGTGGTACCTCAGAGAAGCTTTAATTTGCATTTCTCTAATAAGTAATGATTTAGAGCAATTTTTCATATGACTATGGATTGCCTTGATCTCCACATCTATAAATTGCCTTTGCATATTCTTTGACCATTTGTCAATTGGGGAATGGCTTTTTTTTTAAGAAATATGACAGTTCTCTGTATATTTTAGAAATTTTAGAAATTTAGAAATTTAGAAAATTTAGAAATTTTAGAAACATTGGTTGTAAAGATTGTTTCCCAGTTTACTACATTTCTTTTGATCTTGGTTACAGTGGTTTTATCTGTGCAAAAGATTTTAATTTAATGTAATCAAAATCATCTAGTTTGTTTTTTGTGATGTTTGCCATTTCTTCCTTAGTCATAAACTGCTCCCCTTTCCATAGATCTGACAGGTAAACTACTCCTTGATCTTCTAATTTGTTTATAGTATTTTTTTATGTCTAAATCCTGGAACCATTTGGATCTTATCTTGGTCTAGGGTGTGAGGTGTTGGTCTAGTCTAAGTTTCTTCCATACTAACTTCCAATTTTCCCAGCAATTTTTATCAAAGAGAGAGTTTTTATCCCAATGGCTGGACTCTTTGGGTTTATCAAACAGTAGATTACTATAATCATTTTCTGCTAATGCACCTAGTCTATTCCACTGGTCCACCACTCTATTTCTTAGCCAATACCAAACAGTTTTGATGACTGATGCTTTATAATATAATTTTATATTGGGTAGGGCTAAGCCCCCTTCTTTTGCACTTTTATTTCATTAAATCCCTGAAAATTCTTGATTTTTTTATTTCTGCATATGAATTTACCTACAACTTTTTCTAACTCATTAAAGTAATTTTTTGGAATTTTGATTGGTAGGGCCCTAAACAGGTAGTTTAGTTTGGGTAGAATTTTCATTTTTTTATTATATTAGCTCTACCAATAGATGGCTCATTTGAACAAACATTTATTAGGTGCTCATTATATATATAAGATTTTGTGGGTTCCGCCGTCAGCCCTCGAAGCCGGCCGTCTTCTGCAGCTCGTCCTGGTCCTCGGCCGGGCGCTCGCCTCTGAGCGCCTGGCCACAGCAGGAGCCTGGTGGAGAGCGCGGCGGCGTCCTTCGGTGAATGTCCCTGAATCTGCAGAACTTTGTGCAAAAAGTGCGGCAAGCCTCAGAAAGTGACGCAGTTCGAGAAAAGCCAGGATTCCCTGAAGGAACTGGGGAAAAGACGAAACCATCGGAAGCAGAGCGGTTGTGGTGGGCAGACAAAAGAAAGTTTTCAGAAAAAGGAAAAAAAAACCCAAAAAAGATTGTACTGAGGCTTGACTGTGTGGAACCCAGAGGAAGCTTGCCATGAAGAGCTTTAAGCATTTTGAACTGGGAGGAGTTAAGAAGAGAAAGGGCC
Organism: Macrotis lagotis; assembly: GCF_037893015.1. Taxonomy (NCBI): domain Eukaryota; kingdom Metazoa; phylum Chordata; class Mammalia; order Peramelemorphia; family Peramelidae; genus Macrotis; species Macrotis lagotis. The sequence goes on along the minus strand of NC_133658.1, from coordinate 77,099,652 downwards.
AAGTGATCCAGTTCTGAATTTCATTGTTTTCATCTTGATAGGGAAAAAACCCATCTCATTCCATTCCTTGGTTTTTGTGTTTTTTGTCTTGGAAAGGAAAAGACTTGAGAAAAAAAACCAAGTCTGGAACTATGTGAAGCTGTTCCCACATAGGAATAGTTTTTGAAGATGTGACCGAATATTGTAATTTAATCATCTACTTAAATGAGATTTATGTTATAGAGAGAAAATCCAGCTGATCATTGGGGGAGGAGCCTGGAGAACTTGGTTGTTAGGACTATGGCTAACATAGTTGCTGACAGCCTGGATTCCTAGGCAGCTTGAAAGTTCGATCCTAGGCAGCTTGAAAGTTCGATATATTAGGAATATAAATCAATTAAAAAATCACTAATAAAAAATACAGGAATATTTTATTCCTATTATAGACTTTCAGCAAATTAAAAGTACTTAATTCATCACTTTTAGGGGCTGCCCTGTTTGAAAAATATTAATGATTGAACTACCTGGTCATTTATTAGTCAAACTCATTCAGACCCTGTTTTCAAAGTATTAAATGAAGTGACTTCCCATTTCTAGGTTGAATTCTCTGTGAACTAATCAACAGTGATTGAAATCCCTGTGAATTGAAAACTGATAAAAATTATGTTTAGGGAAAGGTAGGAATGACAGCAGGGCAAGATGTTGAACAGTAGAGAATGTTTTTCATTTTACATCATTTGTTTGTGTTTCATAAATCCATATTAGCCTTTAAGCCCTCTCAAGGGCTGAATGTGTGTCTGGGTCACTCTATGTATCTTGGTACAGTGCTCAGCACTGTACCTTTCACAACTAAAGGTGCTTAATAAATGTTGAGTCTTCCTAAAAAAAAGATTTTGTGGTTTATACATAGTCAAAAAATAAAGAAATGATGGAGATAAGTTGTTCATTGGTTTCAGTCATACTCAACTCTTTGTAACTCCATTTAGTGTTTTCTTGGCAAAAATAATGGCAAAGATACAGGAAAAAGAAACTGAGACAAATAGTGTTAAGTCATATGCCCAAGGTCAATCAGTGATTAAATATCTTAGATGAGATTTGAACTCCATTTTTCTTGACTTTTAGTTCAGAGTTCTATCCATTGCTCCACACTGTCCTGAGAAGGACAAATTCATGGGTATTGAAGAAATTACTATTTATATGGTTTCTTAAGATATGGGGATAATCAGATACCATGGATATCTTAAGTCGAAATTTTAGTAAAGGATGAGAGACCATCTAATGTATTTTATATCCCCAGAAGCAAAGATTAATAGACTAATGTTCACATGGAAGATAGTCAGTGCTGTTTTACCCCAGGACTTTGTCCTTGAATCTCTTATGTTGAACTTTTAATCAATGATTTGGATGAAGGAATAGCCATGAAAATCACAGTTGGTAAATTTTCAGATGAAATGAAATTCAGTAGCATAGATAATACATTGATGGCAGGATTGGAATTGAAAAACAAATCTTGTCATGATCATGATATAAATCTTTCATTTAGGTTAAAAATCAAATTCATAAATTCAAGAAATATAGAAAGAGGGAAGGAGAATTGGGTGTTATGAAGTAGTGAATATAAAAAATACAGAGATCTGGCTGAAGATACAGTTAAAACAAGTCATCAGGTTTAAAGAAATGTTTACAAGACTTTTGTAATCTCAATTTAAAATAATTTTGTAATCTTAATTTAATAGAAAATAATTTTCACTGTATACTCTTTACTGTGCAAATGAGGCAACTATGTGTCACAGGCACTGCAATGGATAAAGTTATGCATCTGGATTCAGGAAGAATTCCATGTAATTCCTAGGTCTGTTTTATAGGCAATTCATTTATTCTCTATGAGTCTTAGTTTCTCTATATTTAAAATAGAGATGATAATACCACCTACCTCACAGTGTTATTCAGGGAATCAAATGAGAAAACATATTGAACATTTTACAAATCTAAAAGCAATATTAAATGCTGCTATTTTTACTACAGCTACTACTGCTATCATAGCTATTAAATCTGAAGTATTATTTCCCTTTTCTAGGCATTGCATTTTGTTTGGTTTTTAAATTTTATTTATTTATTTTCATCCATATGCGCATGAATATTTTTGTGTTATAAAATTTTCTTCCACCCTTCCTTCCCACCCACCCCCATCCCCTCAGTGTTGAACGGTCAGGTTAACATTGTACATACAGATTTTGATAAACATGCTTACAAATTAATGATTTGCATTAAAAATGAGGAATTAGGATTAAGGAAAAGAGATAAATAAGGGAAAATTTTATAAAGTGTTCATCCGATTTGGAATAATATTTTTGGCATGTGTTTTTGTTTTATTTTTCTTCCTCTGGATGGGAATGCTATATTTCATAGCCTGTCTAATACAGATGTTCTAACTCTCTGGACAGCTGAAAGGAGCTGCTTTCACCAGGATTGTTTAACTCACAAGGGCGTTTTTGGTGTGTACATTATCATGGTGCTACTCCCTTCCCTCAACATTGGATCCCATAACTCACTCCACGCTTCTCTAGAGTCCAGCCATTTATGATTTCTTATAGAACAATAATATTCCATAATATTCATGTACCATAACTTGTTTAGCCATTCTCAATTCAAAGACATCCCCTCATTTTCAAATTCTTTCTTGCTACAAAAAGAGTTATCATGAATATTTGGGAATAATTAGAACTTTTCCTTTTTTTAAAAAATTTCTTCTGGATATAGACCTAGAATTGAAATTGCTGGGCCAAAGAGCATGAACAATGTTATTGCTCTTTGGGGATAGGTCCATAGTGCTCTCCAGAAAGTTCGTATGCATTCACGATTCCACCATCAATGCATCAATGTCCCAATCCGCCCACAACCTCTCCAACATTGATCATTTTCTCTTTTTCTCATCTTGGCCAATCTCATCGTTATGAGATAATACCTCATTGTTGTTTTAATTTTCATTTCTTTAATCAATAATGATTTGGAGCACTTTTTCATGTGATCATAATTTAATTTGATTTAATTTTTTTTCTTAGGCAGTGGGGTTAAGTGACTTGCCTAACATCATATAGCTAGGTAATCATTAAGTTTCTGAGGTCAGATTTGAACTCAGGTCCTCCTAACTCCAGGTCCAGTGCTCTACTCACTGTACCACCTAACCGCCCTCCATATGATTAAATATAGCTTTAATTTCTTCATTTGAAAACTGTTATGTCCTTTGATCATTTGACAATTGGGGAATGACTTATGATCTTATAAATTTGGTGCAATTCTCTATATATTTTAGAAATGAGACCTTTATCAGAACTCCTAGTTGTGAAGATTGTTTCCCAGTTTTTCTGTTTTCCTTCTAATTTTGTCAGCATTGATTTCATCAGTGCAAAACCTTTTAATTTAATATAGTAAAAATCATTGATTTTACAGTTTGTATATAATATGCAGTTTATATTATAAAATTCTTGTTGGTCATAAATTTATCCCTTTCCCATAGATCTGCTAATTTCTTGGTCTATTAATTTATCTATGGTATTGTTCTTTATGTCTAAATCCAGTACCCATTTTGACCTTATTTTGGTACAGAGTGAATCTTTGACCAGTTTTTGCCATACCTTTTTCCAGTTTTCCCAATAATTTTTGTCAAATAGTGAGTTCTTATCCCTGCAGATATTGCATTTTAAATGAGATTTTGGCTTTCCAATATGTTTTCTAGGGATGGACAATTTGGATAGTGAGATTACTAGAAACTATATATATACATATATATATGTATATAAATATACATATATATATATATATATAAAATATGTATATAGTTTGAAAAAGAAGACTTAAGAAAGACAATAATTGAACTTGAAATATCTGAAGAGTTGTCATTTGGAATAGGAACTGGATTTATTCTTAGTCCTGCACTGAATAAAGGGTGAAATATATAGGAAGACAGATTTCTGCTCAACTCAAACTATATATATCCTCTGTCTCTCTTTTTACTCCTTCCTTTATCTTCTTCACATGTATAATGTATCTTAAGAGGATTAAAGGTATCTATAGATGCCAAGGGTAATTATTAATTTATATTTCAAAAAAAACTTTTCTGTTTTCAGTGTACTCTCTCAGTAATGTAACCAATCACTTTTTCAGTCCTCTTTCCACTCCTCTAACTATTTGACACATAAAATCATGCATGTACTTGATTTGAGAAGTTGACCCTCCCCTAGAGACAAGTTCTATCCTAGAATCAAGAATTTGTGAGTTATGCTCCCTGATGGAATCCCCAATGTCATTAAAGATGAAAGAGATGTGGCCTCTACTTTTAACCAAAAGGACACAAAGGATCCAGAAAAGAGAATAAAATCCAATATAGTTCTCACTATGAAAACTTTCTATGTCCATGGAGTTTAAACCCATGGTTTTTAAATGTCACTTCTATGCTGAAATCAATGCCATTTATATACAGTTTATTAAAATATTTGGATCAAAATTGAAATAAGTTGGGGGATGTTCTTGCTTTTTCTCTATTGTTTTCCAAATTTAATTACTGCTATGGAGAGTAAAGGGTGACAGTAGTAGGAGCATTCCAGATAAAGGAATTTAAAAAAAATAAATTCTACTTGTAGAATACAAATTAAATACATAGAAGTTACACTGGATCTGTAGCAAAATGTTCAGATCAAGAAAGCCCTGCTATTTTCAGATTATGTATAACTTTGGGACATCTAAGAACAATGAAAGATACTGTGCATATATAAATAATATAGACCTTGCTAGTTCTCAAAATCATGCTTTTTGAATAGAGGGGAAAAAAAGTTTGATTTGTCCCTCATTTCAAAGAAGATCATGGCATCAGGGAGTGATGCCATGAAGAGCACATAAATTGGATTTGAGTAAAGGGGAGTTGTGCTAAGTCACCAGTCTCATTTTCTCCTCCAGAGTCATCTGTGTCTAGTAGCAGCTATGAATCAGGACAACTCGAGATGGCCCTGGATGTGTAGCAACCAGGGTTAAGTGACCTGCCAAAGGACACACAGCCAGTGACAGTCAAGTGTCTGTGGCTGGATTCGAATTCTTATCTTCCTGACTCCAAGGTCCATGCTCTATCCACTATGCCACCTAGCAGCCTTTTTAATATAGAGAAAATACACACTAGGAGAGATGAAAAATTACGTAAGATCTATGTGAAGGGAATTGTTAGGAAATGTTGGGTAGTAGTGAAGAGAGGTCTTGATTCTGGGAAAGAATTTTACTTTTACTCACCCATCAGAGAACAAGTTGACTATAAAGATGATTTCCAAGATTTTAGTGAGAATAGAAGGGAAACAAAGGGGATAATTAATTATAAATAACTTTATATATATATATATATATGTGTATATATATATATATATATATATATATATATATATATATATATCACTGTGCTAAGTATTTTAAAAATATTATCTCAGGGGGTGCAGGGGGTGGTTAGATGGTGCAGTGGCTAGAGCACCAGTCCTGGAGTCAGGAGCTGAATCCAAATCTGGCCTCAAACATTGAATAATTAGCTAGCTGTGTGGACCTTGGGCAAGCCACTTAACCCCATTGCCTTACAAAAAAAACCCTAAAAATATTAGCTCATTTGATCTTCATAGTAATCATGGGACATAAACATCATTCTTATTCCCATTTTACCTTTGAGGAAACTAAATGTAGATTATTTTCCCAGTGTTACACAGCTAGTAAATATATGAGGCCAGATTGGAGATCAGATCTTCCTGACTCAAGGTCTATCACTATATACATTATCTTTTTCTTTTTTTTTTTTTAATTTTATTTATTTAAGGCACTGGGATTAAGTGACTTGCTGAAGGTCACACAACTAGGCAATTATTAAGGGTCTGAGGCTGGATTTGAACTCAGGTCCTCCTGACTCCAGGGCTAGTATTCTATCCACTGTGCCACCTAGATGCCACCATTATATCCATTATGCCACCTAATTGTCTGAATAGGATGGGATGAATGTAGTATGAATTCATGCAAAAGAATTTGGAAATGGTGGCCAGCAGGGAGTTCTTTGGTTATCTCTGAGTTTGGTACCAAATTGTCCTAATCTGCTGTCTAGATCTTACTTCCTTTTAACTTCCTTAAAGTTTTCTATAAAAATGATGTATATATTATTATTTATTATTATTACCTCCACAGTTTTCTAATCCATAAAATGAAAGAGCCTGATTGAACAGTCTCTATGCTCCCTTCTAGTTCTGTCTATAATTCTTTAAACATCTTGTATGGTAAGAAAAAACTCTTCAATCAGGGACTAAAAGAAGATAAACTAATAAAGAATAATAGTACACTAAATTCATAAATCTACACTAGGAACCCTATTACTCAGAGCAGAACTTAATTTACTCTGACCCAGTTTGAGTCAGAGGTAGATATTTGAGAAAATAAGACATTGAAAATAATGTTTCTTTCATCCCAAAGAAGAGAATCACACATTAAGGAAGTTTTCAGTTCAAAGTGAAGTTTAAGCTGTGGAATTCTAAACTCTCTATAGAGATAATACAAAAAAACTGTATTTAAAAAAATATGACATTGAAGTTACTCTTCAACAAAGACATTCAAGTGGTTGAATTATATCTCCCTCTACACACCCCATTTGGTACTGATTTTAGTGAACATACAAGTTCCTGAAATGTTTAAATTGTATTTTAGTCCACTGATGTGAAAAACTACCCTTTCACAAATGTGTTGTATTATAGTTTAGAGTCAGACAGTTTATATCAGAGGAGAACATTTAACATTGCAAGACACATTTTAAGTGAGTGATGAAGGAAGATTCAAGGAAATCAACATTAAGTTAATGGACTTCTTGCTGCATGCTCAAGAACATTTCCTAAAGGAAATTTTTATTGAAAGAAAGGGCCCAAGGGTTGTGTCACATTATTAAACATAAAGAGGATGAGTAACGTGATGTTACTAATAATCAAGAAGGAAAAATCATTTATCAATGGCAGGGAACAATGCAGATTTTTTCCAAGATAGGGTCTGAATTCTAATATCATCAGCTTTTAAAAATTCTATAAGAATCAGCAAAAGATACTGGAAATAAACTTGCAAAGTTTCTTTATAATTTCCCAATACTACATTTTGTCTAAACTGAATTATGTGTGACCATATTCTTTCTTGTTTTATGTAAATGTATAGTTATATGGAAGAACAAGAATTATAGCTCAGGAAAGGGCTCAATTGATAAGGGAAATAACTTCTGCATAGGCACTGGTCTGAGAGGGGAACAGGCACAATTTTATGGTGCCTGATTAATACTCTTCTATCTGCATAGAAGATATTGTATCCAGAGTTGGCTTGATGTTGATCAAAAGTTGTAAGTTTGCATTTCTACGATTTTAGGGTCCAAGGCTCTTTATTCTCCTTCTTTTAGTTTTGTTTATCTTTGAGAGTATCAATCCATTTTATAACTTAATTTTCCTGTATTAGATTAAAAAATTAGAAAATCATACCAGAATGGTATGGTCAGAAGCAGGTAGAGTTGAGGGAGGGGGAGGTATTGTGTCTTTTGTCCCCTTTTAATGAGATCATAAGGAGTCACAAATAAACAGAAGAGCTTTGAAAATGACACAGTGAATGTGTTACATACCCTAAATAAAAAGCAGTTTTTATATAACATGCATTCAGAACTTCATGTGAAATCTACTAAGATTGTTTATATTATGTATAAATTGTGATTTGTCGGTTATTTTATCAGAATAAAAGTGATAAAAGGGAAACAACAATTAACACAAAAAAATACATTGTCTTCTCAATTTAGTACAGTTGAAGACATTTGGAAATGGTGCCTATGGTGATGCTGTCTTTAGTTGAACAACTAAACAGGCTGGTTCTACCTGTTGTGACAACAAATGAATAAAATCATAAAAAAGATGAATAGAGAATACCTAAAAGTTAATGATTGCCCTTAAATGTCAGTTAATTGATAGCTCATATTTATTCCATGAACATCCCCCTCCACTAATGCTAAAAATTTCCAAGTCACAAACTATTTTTTCAAGAACATAATTATTTTTGAACTGAAGTTGAAGATGAACCAAAGGACAATAAAGGGAAATATAGTTAGGTGGACTAAAACACTTTAACAATGAACACCTTACAAATGAAAGATCCTGGGGACACAAAGCCAAGATTGAGGGAAAATGGGAGTGACTGACCTGCTTTCTAATCAATACCCCTCCCAAAACTTTTATATAATGCTTTGACATGCAAATTTAGGTATAATGGAACCACAGTCAGTAAACCATTAGATTTATCAGCTTCTATATTAATGGACTGGAGGGTTTTGAATATAATATTCCAGGGGGCAAAGGAGATAGGATTACAATAATGGACCACCAAGCAAAACTTAGTGTACTGCTTCAAAGAGAAAAATAGATCATTAATAAACTAGAAGATTTTCAAACATCCTCGATGAAAAGACCAGAGTTGAAGAGAAAATTGTCTGTCAAATACAATACTCAAGAGAAGTATAAAAATGCAAACATGAAAGAGAAATCATAAGGGGCTTAAGTTTAAACTGTTTACATTGCTACATGGAAAGATGGTACTTGTAATTCAAAGAAACTTTCACGTTTTTGGAGAAGTTACGAGCATGTACATGCATGCAAACATATATACATATATTATATAAATATTACATAGACATACAGATAGATTAGATAGATAGACAATAGATAGAAGGATAGATAGATGTATAGATATATAGATAGATGATGTGAGTGGAATACAAAGAGTGATATTGTAAAACAAAATTAAATGGTGAGAGTAATATACTAGAAGTAAGGGTAAGAGTGAAATGGAATTGAGTAATTATCTAAAATCAAAGATTAATAGAAAATAAGTTATTAGAGTGGAGGGGAGAAGAGGGTATGTGAAGGTGAATGAGTCAAACTTAACTCTCTTCAGAACTGGGTGAAACTAACATGAGAAGGAGAAAGAGAAGGGAATGAGAGAACAAAAGCAGATTGGGGAAGGCATAGTAAGAAACAAAACACTTTTGAGGAGGGACAGAGATAAAAGAGCAAGTATATGAACTGAAGGGAGAGGGGATAGCATGAAAGGAAAGACAACAATATTAACTGTGAAAAAAATCAAAATCAGTTTCTTTTATAAAGGTCTTATTTCTGAAAAATAAAGAGAACCAAGTCAAATTTGTAAATGAGTCTTTCCCAAACAGATAAATGGTCAATTAATATAAACAATTTTCAGATGAAGTAATCAAATGCTCTAAATGGTTATTGATTGGAGAAATGCAAAATAAACAATAATAAGGTCCTATCTCATTTTATTGGCTAAGAGGACAGAAAAGGAAAATGATAACTGTTGAAGGGGATCTGGAAAAACAAAAGAGACATTAATGAACTATTGGTGCAGTAGTGAACTGATGTAACCATTCCATAGAGCAGTTTTGAATTATGCCCAAAGGGCTATCTAACTTTGCATACTCTTTGACCCAGCAATAAATACCACTACTAGATTTGTATACAAAAAGAGATTTTTAAAATGACTTAAGGTAAAGGGTCTATATTTGCAAAAATATTTAGAACAAAGGTAATTACAATATAAAAAGATCATCAGCTATGAATGACTGAGTTCTTCTCAGCAATACAATAGCACAAGAGAATTCTGAAGAACTTATAATGAAAAATATTATCTATTCCAAGAGAAAGAAATGTTGGAATCTGAACATAGATTGAAATCTACATTTTTTATATAATTGGAATTATATCTAAAAATAATTGATTAATGTCCTTAATTTCCTTAAAAGCTATAAATACCTCTTCCTTTTTGATGTTGATGTTGGTAATTTGTTTATCTTCTTTTTTGATCCAGTTAATCAATTTTATCTATTTAATTATTTTATTTTCCTAAAGCCAGATTCTAGTTTTAATTATTTGTTCAATGGTTTTCATACTTTCTATTTTATTATTCTACTCTTTCATTTTCAGAATTTCCAATTTGTTCTTTAATTGAGATCTTTATTTTTTTCTATATTTTTGGTCACGTGACCATTTAATTGATCTGTTCTTTTTTCAATTCTGTTGTAAGTTTTAGCAACATAAATTCCCCCACCCTACCCCAGTACTTCTTATCTGCATTTCATTTATTGTGGTATATTTATTCATTGTTACTGTTTTTAATGCAATTATTACTTTAACGATTTGTATTTTTTATCTACTTATTCATTAAGATTAAATAACTTAGTTGTCAATTAATTTTGATTCCTCTTTCTGAGTTGCTTTATTGCTCATACTTTTATTGTATCATGTTTTAGAAAGGATGCATTTAATATTTTTATCTTTCTGCACTTGAGTGTGAGACTTTTTTATGCCATAATATGTGGACAGTTTTTTTGTAGGTGCCAGGTACCATGGAGAAAACAATGTGTTTATCTTTCAATTTTTAATAAATTATCTCCATTGATCTCTCATATCTAGCTTTTCTAAAATTCCATTTCTTATCTTAACTCCAATTTTGTTTATTTATTGGTTAAATGTATTTAGTTCAAAGAGGGGAAAGTTGGGGGGTGGAGCCAAAATGGCAACAGGAGAAGAACCTCTCTTAGGTGCTCTCTCTCTCTATAATATTTCAAAACTTATAAAATAAGGACTTTAAATTTTTGAGAGACAGAACCCCCAGAGAGATCCAGTAAGGCAATTTTCCAGCCCAAGTAACCTAGAAAATAGTGGAAGGGGCCCACTTCATGGGCTTAGAGGGGGGACTGCCTGCCAGAGTGAAAGGGGGGGCACATGAAGCCCAGCCTTCAGGGTACTCAGAGAACAGCCCTAGCTGCAGCAGCCCAGATCCAGGAAACTGAAGCAGGCAGAGCTGGTAAGCAAGAGCCCCCAGGCAACTGAGCCTTGAGTGCTCAGCTTACCAAAGGGAGACTTCCAAGTTTCGCCTCTGTACCTGGAACAGGACTCTGGGGCTCTGACCACAGTCAGATCCTGAACACAGTCTAGGCCCCCCATAGAACAGCAGGGCCCCCCCCACCTCAGCCCCATGGCAGAGGGGGGCACTTATGGTCATTCACAGACCAGGAGGGAGACCAGAGCCTCACACACTGAGATCCTTGTCTGTGTGTGTGTGTGTGTGTGTGTGTGTGTGTGTGTGTGTGTGTGTGTGTGTGTGTCCCAATGATACTCAAAAGCTCAGGAAGCACCCCAAGACCTGGCACAGAATGGGGAAATGAGTAAACAGAGAAAAAAGAGAGACACCATTGAGAAATATATTGTCCATGATCCCAAGAAGGATCAAAATACTCAGTCTGAAGATGAGGAAGTATAAGCTCGTGCATCTAAAGACTGAAAGAAAAACAAAAATTGGGCTCAGGCTATGACAGAGCTCAAAAAAGATTTTGAAAATCAAGTGAAGGAGATAGAAGAAAAATTGGGAAAAGAAATGAGACAGAAGCGGGAAAACCATGAAACAGAAGTCAGCAGCTTAGTCAAGGAGACCCAAAACAATGCTGAAGAAAATAGCATGTTAAAAACCAGCATAGGTCAAATGGATAAAACAGTTCAAAAAGTTATTGAGAAGAAGAATGCTTTAAAAAACAGAAATGAGGGGGTGGCTAGGTGGCACAGTGGATAAAGCACTGGCCCTGAAGCCAGGAGTACCTGGGTTCAAATCCGGTCTCAGAAACCTAGCTGTGTGGCCTTGGGCAAGCCACTTAACCCCATTTGCCTTGCAAAAAAAAAAAAAAAACCCTAAAAAAATAAATAAATAAAAACAGAATTGGCCAGATGGAAAAAGAGATAAGAAAGTTCTCTGAAGAAAATAAATCCTTCAGAAGTAGAATGAAATTTAAGGGAGCTGCTGATTTTAGGAGAAGTCAAGACAAAATACTTCAAAACCAAAAGAATGAAAAATTAGAAGAAAATTTGAAACATCTAATTGAAAAACAACTGATCTGGAAAACAGATTCAGAGAGGATAATTAAAATTATTGGCCTACCTGAAAGTCATGATGAAGAAAAGAGCTTTGACATTGTTTTTAAAGAATTCCAACAGGAAAATTGGCCAGATATCCTTGAAGCAGAGGGCAGAATAGAAATTGGGAGAATCCACTGATCTCCCCTAGAAAGAGATCCAAAAAAAAACAGCCACCAGGAATATTATAGCCAAGTTCTAGAATTCCCAAGTCAAAGAGAAAATATTACAAGCAGCCAGACGACACAGTTCAAATATTGTGGAACTGCAGTCAGGATCACAAGGACTTAGCAGCAACTACATTGGAAGCTCGTAGGGCTTGGAATATGATATTCCAGAAGGCAAAGGAGCTTGGAATGCAGCCAAGAATCAACTACCCAGCAAAACTGACTGTCTTTTCCTAGGGAAAAAGATGGCCTTTCAATGAACCAGGGGAATTTCAAATGTTCCTGTTAAAATGGCCAGAACTGAACAGAAAGTTTGATCTTCAAATACCGGACTTTGCTGAAGCATAGAGAGTGAAGGAGAAGGTTAAACTATGAGGGATGGTGGAGGAGAGGGTGGACCACGGTGGGAGAGTGATCAGATATAGCACATTTGCTTTTTTTACTTCTTGTAAGGGCCTGGGATTGGATGGCTTGTCCAGGATCACAAGGCCAGTGGGCCTTAGGGAGTGGCATGTGGGCTCAGGACCTTTTGGCCCCAGGGCCTGTGATCTATCTACTGCACGACTCAGCTACCCTACAGCAAATTTAAGTAAATGGACAGAGTGAAAGGAGAGGGAAAATATAGTATATGGTAGTGGAAAATACGAATGGAGGGAGTTGTGATCAGCAATGGCAACAGTAGAAAAGTATGGAAGTAGCTTTTGTGATGGACTTATCATAAAGAATGTGATTCACCTGCGACAGAGCTGGTGTTACTGGAATACAGACTGAAGCACATTATTATTATTATTATTATTTTTTTTGGGGGGGTTGCTAAACAAATGGGGTTGGGTGGCTTGCTCAGGGCTGCACAGCTGGGTGATTGTTGGGTGTCTGAGGCCTGATTTGAACCCAGGTGCTACAGGCTCCCGGGCCAGTGCTCTGACCACTGTGCCACCTGCCACCTGGCCACCCCCATCATCATCATCATCATCATCATCATCATCATTATCATCATCATCATCATTATTATTATTATCTCATTGTATTGTATTTTATTGAATTTTGGGGGGGTTTTTGTAGGGTAATAGGGTTGTGGTGGCTTACCCAGGGTCAGAGAGCTGGGTGATTGTTGGGTATCTGGGGTCAGATTTGGGCCAGTGCTCTATGCATTGCGCCACCTATCTGCCTCTATTATTTTTTTATTAATTTTAATTTTAATATTTTTCTTTACTTTATTGCTCATGAGGGTCTATATTTTGGGGGGTATTATGTTTACTCTTAAACAAGAACATTTTAGTAATGTATAAAAAACATCATTTGTACAAAAATAAAAATAAATATATAAAAAAAGAAACATGAGAAAAATAATAATTACCTAACCTAAATTATGATTGGTGAATTTTTACTATTTGAAGTAAATTGTCATGAGATTGTTAAAAAAAAAAGGAGGGAAAGTTGAGGTCTCCAATTAGTATAGTTTTATTTTATTTTTATTTTCAGCAATTACCTATATAATTTTAAAAAACTGCACGTAATAACATTTGGTATATGAGGGTTTAATATTAAGATTACTGTTTTCATGATATATTTTAGCAAGATATAGTTTCTTTGCTCATTTCTTTTAATTACAGCTCAATGGATTTGTTTGATCTCAGATTGTGATCATTGATCCTGCTTTTTTTTTAACTTCAGCTAAAGCACCATAGATTCTGATTCAGTCATTTATTTTTATTCCATGTGCTTTTGAAGAATTCTTCCTGTAAAGAATATATTGCAGGATTCTAGAATTCTTCTTGTAAAGAATATATTGCAGGATTCTGTTAATCCACTGTACTGTTTCTATTTTATGGATGAGTTCATCTCATTCACATTTAGTTATGAATAATAATTGTATACTTCCCTCCATCTATTTCTGTATTTTTATACCTCTTATTTGATTAAAGAAAAAAAATGGACTTACTCAGGAATTCTTTTTTGTCTTGAATCTAATAGCAATTTTTCTTTTCACCTTCCCACATAACTGTTTTGACATTATGGTTTCCTATGTGTGTATTTTGATTTTTCTGTCACCATAGTAACTTTAGATGATCAGTTTCTTTTTTGTTGTTATCATTTTTGTTCATTATCCAGTTTGTGTCATGACTATTATTGCTATGTTAATGTTGCACTTTCTGTTTCTGTAATAGAGAAGGCTCTTTCTCAAATTTCTTGCATTGGATGATGGGGCCTCATTACTGGCTAACTGGAACATGACTTTTGCTGGCTTGCTTGAATGTAGTCTATCATTAGTTTGAATGGATGTAGCCAGTGATGGGCATCACTTCCCTTTTATATCACTGAGACAGCCCTTTCATACCAGTTTTCTAAAGTACTTGGTGTTGGAAAATTTTTTCACCCTGTCTTCTCTTAGCTCTACAACTTCTTTTTGTTTGTTTATTTACTTATATTTTTCACATAACTTCAAAAAGTCTTGTTATAAAAGTAAACATAACCCCCCCCCCAAAGGTAGAGAAAGCTAAAGATAAATTAAGTGAATGAGAAAAACAGGGTGCTTCAGTCTGTATTTAGATATCATCAGTTCTGTCTTTGGAATGGAAACCATTTTTTTTATCATAAGTTCAATAGAGAAGTTGCTTCATTATTTTTTCCCACAGATTTTATTGTTTACTATATTTCTCTCACTCCTTTTCCTCCACACCCCTATGTATTTTATTCTCTTCTTTCACCCTGTCCAGTCTCAAAATTGGGTTGTAGCTGCCTACCTTTTCCTATGATCTTCCCTCTCTTTATCACTTGCACCAATTTTTCCCCATCCCTTTCCCCTCCTCTATTTTCCCTCAAGGATAAATTTCTATACCCTATTGAATGCATTATTTTCTTTCTGAGACCCTCCTGAGGAGAATGAAGGTTCACTCAATTCTCCTCATATTTCCCTCTTCCATACCACTGCAAAAACTTTTTCTTGCCTCCTTTATGTAAAATATCTTTGCCCATTGTACATCTCCTTTACCTTTCTTCCTGTACATTCCTTCCTTGCTCACTAACTCAATTTTTTTATATTATATAATATATAATATAATATTTGACTCTCTCCTGTGCCTTGCCTGTACATACTCCTTCCAACTGCCCTAATAAATGAGATAGTCCATTTGATTTATCAGTATCTTTTTTCACATTCAGGAATACATGCACTTCATCATTATCAAATCCTTCATAGTTAACCCTTCTCACGCACCTTCTCTATGCTTCACCCACGTCTTGTACTTCTGTTCATTTCTGGTTTTTTCAACTGCAAAGTTTGAAAGTCCCCAATTTAATTGAATTTCTATCTTTCCCCCTGAAAAGAAAATTCATCTTTCCTAAGTAGTTGATTCTCTGTTGTAAACCAAACTCTTTTGCCTTCTGGAATATCATATTCCAAGTTCTATGAAGCCTTAATGTAGATGCTTCTGTGACGTAATTCATTTATTTATTTATTTTTAGGTTTTTGCAAGGCAAACAGGGTTAAGTGGCTTGCCCAAGGCCACACAGCTAGGTAATTATTAAGTGTCTGAGACCGGATTTGAACCCAAGTACTCCTGACTCCAGTGCCAGTGCTTTATCCACTATGCCACCTAGCCGCCGCAAGTAGATGCTTCTAAATCCTTTGTAATACTAACTGAAGCTTCATAATACTTGAATTGTTTATTCCTGGCTGCTTGACTTAGGAGTTCTGGAATTTGGCTATAATATTACTGGGAGTTTTTATTTTGTGATCTCTTTCAGAAGGTGATATGTGGATTTCCTCAGTTTCTGTGTTGCCTTCTGCTTCTAGGCTTTCAGTGCAATTTGCCTGGAGAATATCTTGAAAGATAAAGTCTAATCTGTTTTCTTGGTCATTACTTTTAGGTTGTCCAATAATTTTTAAATTGTGTCTCTGGAATCTGTTTTCCAGGTCACTAGTTTTTCCAATGAGTTATTTCACATTTTGTTTCATTGTTTCTTGATTTCTGACAAAATCACCAGCTTTCCTTGGCTCCCTTTTACATTTGAAGGAATTGTTTCTTTAGTGAGCTTTTTTTATCTCTTTTTCCAACTCTTCAATTTTGACTTTTTAAAGCTTTATTCTCCTTATTGACCTGTTGGACTGCTTTTTACATTCAACTAAACTGGTTTTTTAAGATGCTATTTTCTCCAGTATTTTTTGGTATATCTCCTCCAAGCAGTTGACTTGATTTTTTATGATTTTCCCACTTTGCTCTTATTTTTCTTCCCATTTTTTCCTCTACTTCTCTTACTTGACTTTTTTGTTGTACTCTTCCATATCTTGGGACCAATCTCTATTTTTCTTGTAGACTTTGGTTACAGAAGCATTGACTTTGTCATCTTCTGAATGTGTATTAGGATCCTCTATGGGAACAAAGTAATTGTCTATGTTCAGATTCTTTATCTTCTGTTTGCTCATTTCCTCATCCTATAACTTGATTTTAACTCTTTGTTAAGATGGGCTCTGCTTTCAGACTGGAAGATATTTTACCAAGCTTTTTGGGGTATTTGCAGCTGTTTTCAAGTACCTCTCCCTCCAAGGACTTCAATTGCTTCAAACTCTTTTGAGAGATACTTACTGCTCTCCTGACCTGTGTGAAGTGGGACCACAAACACTTCCCTCTGCCCTGGAACTGTGAGGAAGGTCATTGCTCTGCTATAGCAGTATGGGTCCCCAGACTGCAACCTGGATCTGATTACGTTCAAAACAACAGTCTTGCCCCAGAGATAGCAGAGAAACTTCTGCAGTCTTCCCTGACCCCTTCGGATGAGCACTCTAGAAGCAGGTTTTGGGTGGCTCTGGAGGTCTGCTTCTGTTTCCCCTGGGTCAGGGCTGCAATGAAGTTTGTGTTGGTCTGGGCTCCAAACTTAGTCTTGTTGGGGCAGAGTTTTCTTGCTGACCATCCCAATTGTCCTTGACTATTCCTGAACTGAGAAGTCTGGTAACTGCCCAGCTGCCACTCCCCCAAGAGCCTCCAAGGACCAGGAGACATGAGTCTTGTTTCTACATGGCTGGAGTTAGTTTACTCTGGTGGCCAGACCAGCCCATGCTGGTTTGCAGCCCATTCCAACCCTGGCGGAACAGATCCCTCTCTTGGATCTTCCAAGCTGTCTTGTTCTGGGAAATTGTTTCATTCAATCTTTCTATGGGTTTCCCCCATTCTAGAATTTGATTAGTCATGTTTTAAAGGAGTTTGGAGTGATCTGGGGGTTTCAGTGACTTGCACACAGTCAGGTAATTGTTAAGTATCTGAGGTTTAATTTGAACTCCCGTTCACCTGACTCCATGGCCAATATACTCTCCACTGCAATCTAACCATGACACCACCTACCTGCTGCCCTGGATCATTTTTAAGGTACTATTTTATTGTTAATTAGAAGCAAATTTGGGAATATTAGTGAAGTCTCTGCTTTACTCCATATGGTGGCTACCAAGTATAGTTATGATTACCAAGAGGGGTAAACAGTATAGAGGCAATATTTTGAAAAGTGTTATTTCACAAACTAGTGATAAGTAATGGAGGAAAAATACAGAAACTTTGCAAAGCAATCATATCAGAAAGAGTAGTGAGGATGAAACCAGTTGCAGGATAACAAATTGCAATTAAAAAAACTTTTGTCATGGTTACTAATGAAAAAATCATCACTATTCCATTTCTGACCAAGGCATAAGCATATTTTTATCTTAGATTTTATCGATTAGAAGTTTACTAAAGTAAAATGGTCTTCCTTAGTAGGTAAGGTGGCATTCTCATGTTGAAGCTAAATAATAACCTGCAAGCAAATTGATATAGAAAAATTTTGCCTGAAATACTAGTTAGAATAAATGACTCAAACTCTGAAATCATGTAAATATTTTATTCTCTGATTAATGGATCAATTGGAACGTTTTAATGAACCCTAAGTAGTAAAGTGCAATATACCCAATTTCATCATCAAATGCATGACATCTTTTTTTATATCACACCATAATAGATCACAAGTAGGCTTCAGGTTTTACCTCATGAACTCTAATAGTAAAATCTCTTTAATTATTTACCTGATACCTAGATTTTATGGAGCTATGATAATAGAATTAGACTAGTACAATTCTATGGCACAATATATAAAACATACATAATTGGAGGATAGAAAGGATACAATATATGAAATTAAGCCTAAAGGAGAAAAAAAGACATTTATGTTATGTATGGGATTTATTTTAATTCTGTTCTTGTTTTAGAAAAGAGGTTCTTCAATAAAAATGTGCCTAATGCTAGTGAACTCATTTATATAAACCATATAACCATTAATTATAATAATGAAGGCACCTGAATTTCAGATGACTAGCATTCTTCCTAACCTCAGTTGAATCATTGTTTTATCTCTGACACTTAAGTTTCCAATCAGATACTAACAACTTTACCCCCTAATCATTTAGAACTGCTTTACTAATTAGCACATGAAATTCCACAACATCAGACTGAATTGAATCAAGGTCTATTATCTTGAACAGTAAAGACACTAAGAATTTTTCAGTAATAGGACTAGAATGTGTTATATGGTTCATACTCATTTCATGAACTTCCACATTACATTAATTTTTTTTATCAAGACTGAAATTACTTATGCCATCTTTAGGTCAAATAATTCTAT
The DNA here is from genome assembly GCF_037893015.1 of Macrotis lagotis. Classification (NCBI taxonomy): domain Eukaryota; kingdom Metazoa; phylum Chordata; class Mammalia; order Peramelemorphia; family Peramelidae; genus Macrotis; species Macrotis lagotis. The sequence goes on along the minus strand of NC_133658.1, from coordinate 77,080,862 downwards.
CACATTGTTCAGCAGTCAATTTGATTATGGTATTATAAAGTGAAACATTAACTCTGATCACATATTTAGAGATTGTGTTTAGCAAAAAAATATACAGAATGATTATGAGGTTTCTCTCAAAAGAAATATAAATAGGTTAGAGGAATATTGGAAAGTTTTTGTAAGTGTATAGAAATCATGTCATATATATGAAATTCAACATTTTTAATCACTTGAAATTCAACAATTTGACAAATGAGGTAACTAAGAACAAGGAAAGTTAAATTCCTTTCCTAGGTCAAATAGATCTTAAATGTTATAAATAAAATTTAAACTCTCAGTTTTGATATCCTTTCCTCTCTGTTGTGAATCATAACCCTGCCTTAATGTGATTTAATTCAATTCTTGTTCTAGATGATTATATCAGATATAAAATTAGAAGATCTGTGTTAAATTCTGTGGTTCTGGCACTTAAATTTTATGTGAGCTTAATCAAATCATTGATCCCTTTGGGTCCAAGTTTTACCATTTCAAAGTAAAAAACAGTTGGAAAAGACATTCTCTAAAATTATTTTCTACTCTCAATCCAGCATTCTATAATCAAGTACAATTTCATTATATCTATACCAAAAGGAACTCACAATGCAAACCACAATGGAAATTCAAATTTTTTCATGGATAGCTACCATTGACTTTGACTCCAAACTTGAGTAACTCAAGATTTCCTATGACAGTCCATTTCACACTTGAGCAACATTTTTACCTTTGCTTCTAGATCTGCCCTTAAGGCCCAAATAATTAGTTCTATTCCCCTGCTTAATGAATGAAATTGTTCCCAAGGAAGATGAAATGGTTTGTACATTCTGCAAATATTGCAACATTCCTGCAAGTTGTGCTCAAATATATACATATATGTTTATATTATGCATTTGTATAGAGAAATATAATAGAAAAACATGTGTGTTGAATACATACTTTAATATGCAAATAAATTATGTAAATATATTGATCATCTATATCTACATGTCTGTAGATGTAGTGCTTGATATAAATATTGGCATATATATTTTTGAAAATTTGGATACAAATAGGAGAAAGTTTCGGCAAACATGACATTCTAAAAATGAGGAAACTTAGGACCAGACAGGTCAAATGAGGAGGAAGTAGTGAAAGAATTTAAATAAATTCCATGTTCTTTGGTTCTATGTATAGGACTTTTGACACTTAACTATGTTTCTGTGAAAATCTCATATGTGTTTTTTTTATTATTGATCCTATTCCATACTTAATTTAGGAAACACTTCACATGTCATAAGATCAGCTCTGGACTTTACTTTAGGGAATGGTTAGTTCAAAGAATGAATGAATTAGAATATTATGAAGAGGGAAAGGAGCAGTGTAGCACTCTGAAAAAAATATTTTCAAGTGAATAAGATTCATCTAATTTATTATTAGAGAATTTATAATGGTTAAAATAACATTCATTCAAAGTCATTGTTGAAGCAATATTTTTGTTACGTAGAATGTTCTTTTGATTCTAGTCATTTTGCTCTTCATTATTTATGTCTATTAGTTTTTTCTAAGATCACTGAGCTTATAGTACAGTAAAATTACATCACAATCATATAACAAAACTTTTTCAGCTATTCCTAAATTGATGAGCATTTCTTCAGTTTCTAGTTCTTTGCCACAACAAAGAGAGCTACTACAAACAATTTAGAATATAAAGACTCTTTTTGCTTTTTTTTCCTATCATTTTTGCAAATAGAATTAATGGTAGTATGGTAACCTCACAGGTTATAGTAGTTTGATAACTCTTTCAGCATAATTCCTCCTGATTGCTCTCCAAAATGGTTGAATCAGTTAATAAACTCAAAAACAATGAATTCAACTCCAAAGTTTTCCAAATCCTCTCCAACATTTTTCATTTTTCCCATGAATTATTTTATTTTATTATTTATTATTATTTTTATTTATATTATTTATATTATTATTTATTATTATTATTTATTATTATTTTATTATTAGTTAACCTGATAGCTGTAAAATGATCTCTCAAAATCTTAAGGTTGTTGTATTTGTCAAATCAATAATTATTTATAGCATTTCATATGTAAATAGTTTTGAATTCTTTATTGTAAAGTTTCCTGTACATTATATGATCATGTATTAATTGGGGAATTACCATTATTCTTATAGATTTGACAAAGTTAAACACACACATATGTTTTCTATGAAAACTTTATTTGAAAAACTGTCTATAATTCTTCCCTCAATTTTCTCCTTTCTTTCTGATCTTGGCTATATTTCTTTTTATACAAAATCTTTTCAATTTAATGCAACTGAATTTATTCATTTTTCATCTAACTTTGCTCTTAATTTCTTCATTTATTATAATTTGCTTGCCTATTAATAACTATAAATCTATAAGTTTCACATTCTTTGAATTTTCATAACATCTGTCTTTCTATATATACTATGTATCCATTTGACCTATTCTTGAATATGGTAAGATATTAGACTCTGCTCAGTTTCTGCCATATTTTCTTTTGAGTTTTCTCAATAGTTATTTACATTTGTCAAGTACAAGGTTATTATATTTATTTGTTTCTATAAATTTATATTATATATATTATATATATTATATATTGATCTATCTATTAAGTTCTTAGTTACAATTCTAAAATGTAAATATATGTACATCATATAAACATATAATCATATAAAGCACTTCTGAGTTATAATGCATTCATACTTTCTCGTGAATGCAGAATATAATGTTCAAACAATCACTGGTATAATTTCATACATCAACCATTTCAATGGGGATCGATAATAACAACAACAGTACTAAAAATACTCAGATATAATAACTTTGTCCAACAATAGAAACAAGAATGGAAAAATAGTGTGAGATATAGGTAAACTAGTTGATTTTAGAGCCTCTATCTATGAAACCTAGATGTTGAAGTGAATAGAACACTGAACAGGATATTTACTGGTTACATGACCCTGATGTAGTCATTTAACATTTTTATGCCTCAATTTGCTCTCATGCAAAATTGGCATAATTGTAGTACAAATCTCCAAAGAAGAGCTAATGAAATTATATATATACATATATATATGTATATATATATATATATATGCAAAGTGTTTTACAAAACTTAAAATGACATTTAGATGATAGATATTTCCTCTTCCTCTTCTTGCTGTTTCTTTTTTAGTTTTTTTTTTTTTTTGCAAGGCAAATAGGGTTAAGTGGCTTGCCCAAGGCCACACAGCTAGGTAATTATTAAGTGTCTGAGACCAGATTTAAACCCAGGTACTCCTGACTCCAGAGCCAGTGCTTTATCCACTGCGCCAACTAGCCGCCCCTTCTTGCTGTTTTTGAAAGGAATAATAAAACAAGCATGAAATTAAACAAAAATTTCAAAAATATGTTTCCTATTTCTACTAGCACCATCAATGAGTCATAACATTTTAAATTTTATTATTTTGAGAACAGCAATACTATATAAAGTTCAAAGGTAAATAAAAATGCAATGAAAAAAAGGTTAGCAGAATCTAATTAAATATATAATGTAAAAAATAAACCTAAGAGGAAACATGTTTAAAGGCACTTTATGAGTGTTCTCACGATTTCTCAGAGAGACAAATAAGAGAATGGGAATGTGTTTATTTATTTTTTAAACCAAGAATGGCTATGCCATTTTAATAAATTAACTATGTTCATTATGAACATGATAAAGTAAAATGAAGGTTTTTGTTGATGACAATCAAAAAATAGTGTGATTAAGACAAAGAGTATAAGACCTTTGTGTTAGTTGAGTCATGTCCATCAGCTAACAATCATTTGGAAAGTGCTTACTATGTGCAAAGCACTGTCCTAAGTCTTTGGAATACAAAAAATAAACAAAAACATTATTCCTGTGCTCATGTGGCTCTCATTTCAATGAAGAAGAGGACATTCAAAAATATTACCCACAGACTATTTAAAGTATAAATGGACAGTTATTCAGAGGAATGACATTAGGATAAGAATAAATGGTAGGAAAATGAATTGGAAGTTCATCTGATATGAATTTAAAGGAAGTGAGGGAAGCCAAGAGAGATAGCCAAAGAGAAAAACATTTTAGGTGTGGGGCACAGTCACTGCTAAATCACAAAGTTAAGAGATGAAATGTCACATGAGAAACAGCAAGAAGTCAAGTGTTTCTGAATTGTAGAGTTGGTGAAGGATAGCAATGAGAATATCAGAAAACTCAGAAGACTGAAGAGATTTAAACAACCAAATACTCGATTTTATATTAGAACCTGCAATGTATTGAGTAGCAAATATTATCATTTGGATTTTAACTTTAGGAAAATAACTTTGTTAGTTAAGGGGAGGGTAGATTAGAACGGCAAGGAAACAGAGACAAGATCAACCAGAAAGTCAATCATAGTCTAGAATTGAGGCAAGGTTGACTACTACTAGACTTACAGATATGTCAGAGGAGGGAAGAGGGCAAATGCTAATGGTATGAAGGTGTCAAATATAATATTTAGAAATAGTTTTGGTAGGTGCATTTTAACATGGATGATTCAAGAATCATATAAATATTGTGAAACTATGTACTTTTGATGGCAGTGTTCTACTTCACAATAATAAAGAATTCTAAAGAGGAAGAGATTGGGGTAAAAGTTGAGTTTTAGCTTGGATAATTTGAATTTAAGATTCCTATAGGTTTTCAAGTTGTAAATATGCAATAGATACTTGAGAGACATAAGCTCCAGGGAGTTTAGGACAAGATTTACCATTTGCAGACAAAATAACCAAATTTACATGAGTTAATGGGGTCGACTGTCAAAATCATCTGAACTTAAGGGTAGACAACTGAGAACAAATGATTCATGTATTACTATTTTCACTGGATATGACTTGAATGAAAATCCAGTAAAGAAAAGTGTCAAATAGACATTTTCCAAATCTGACTAGTTCAGATTTGTCATACATCAAGGTGGGATATGTATACTTCCTCTATAAGATTATCATGAACTTCATATGAGATAATAAATGTAAAATACTTTTCAATTGTTAAATAATTTTGCTAATAATATTATTTAGGTGTGTAAAATTTCTTGAGGCATTTAACTTATATACAGAACTGATATTTTTATTTTAAATATTTAAAAATTAAAATAATTGACTTATTAGAATGTTCATCTTTAAAATGATCTTCAGGAGGTGGAACCAAGTTGGCAGAGTAAAGGTAAAGACTCACCCTAGCTCTCCCCCATATGCAATTAAATAATGATTTTAAACAAATTCAAGAATGGCAGAAGCCACAGAAGAAAGAGTGAAACAATTTTGTAGTCCAAGACAACTTGGAAGTTTGGCAAGAAGGATGAGATAGGAGCACAATACTGTGCAGGATGCTTAAGCTCAGTCCAGCCCAGGCCCCAGAAAACCCCATAACAGGTAATAGAGTGACTGAGTCAGTGGCAAAAATACCTGTTTTCCAGACCTTTTAGTTTACAGATGCAGAAGAAAACTTAGAAGTTCTTAGAAAGAGGAAAGAATTGAGCAAAGAGATAAGCTCTGAAACAGGAAAGATTTGTTACTCCTGGGTGAGACTAGAGCCAGTCTAGCCCAGGCTATAGCAGCATAGACCAGGTCCCAGCAAACCTTGCAAATACTGTCTCAGCAACAATAGCTGCTCTTTCTGATATCTAAACCCATAGATGGTAAAGGGAACAAACCATGGATCAGAATGAAATTACAGGGGTCTCATTCACAGCACTAAGGCAGGATTTTATTACTTTGCCCATAATCAAATCTAGGTCATAGTCTCAGGAAGAAGAGTAGTAGTATACCAGAGTTTGTTGCCACAGGGGAGCAGAGACTCATCTCACATTTCTATGTCAAAAAAAGTGTTTGTGGTCACTCAAAGAGCAGAGTACAGGGCAGGAGAGCAGAAAAAACTCTCCTTAGAACATATCTTGGAAGAATTAGAAACGTGCAGATCCCTAGAAGTATCTCTGAAAATGGCTACACAAACCTTGAGAAGCTTGGAACTGTGCCCTTTTCATACTGGAAGCAAAGCCCTACTTTAACCAAGAATTAAAATCAAGTCATAGTCTAGAAAAATGTGAAAAAAATCAAAACAGCAAAAGAAAACTCTGATCATTGAAAGTTACTATTTGACAAGGAAAATCAAAACTGGGCAATTAGAATAAGATATGAAAATCAAGGTTTATACATCCAGAGCCTCCAAGAAAAATATGAATTGGGCTCAGACTATGGAAGAGCTCAAGAAAATTTTGAAAAATCAATTGAGAGAGGGAGAGGAAAATTTAGAAGAGAAATGAAACATTCAGGAAAATCAACTTATTCGTGAAAAACAACTCAAAAGCTTGGAAAAGGGGATGCAAAAATATGGAAAAAATAAGACCTCAAAAAACAAACTAGGTATAAGGGAGAAAACAGCACCTCAAAAACAGATGAAGAAAAGGATACTTTAAAAGTATGAATTGGCCAAATTTAAAAAGAAGCACAAAAATCAGGAAAAAATATCTTAAAAATTAGAATTGAGCAAATGGAAGCTAATGACTTTATGAGAAATCAAGAAACAATAAAAAGAAAGCAAAAACTTTTAAAAATAGAAGACAATTTAAAATATATGACTGAAAAATGCAAAACCAACAATAACAATAACAGAAAAACCAATTAATCTGCAAAACAAATCCAGGAGAGATAAACTGAAAATTATTTTACTACCTGAAAGCCATGGTCTAAAAGAGAGCCTAATTAAGAAATTATCCAAGAAACTTATCCTAGAACCAGAGGGTGAAGTTGAAATTGAAAGAATTCACTTATAGTGTCCTGAAAGAGATTCATAAATGGATATTCCCAGGAATTATTGTTTTGTGTATCAACCAATCAATAAAGAAGTAGCTATTTAAGATTAAATGTAGCAATACACAAATTCCAGAGCTACACGGTCATGGAAAAAATATTTCAAGCAGCCAGAAAGTAGCAATTCAAGTATCATGGAGTCACTGTCAGGATAAGACAAGCTTCTACATTAAAAGAACATAGGACTTAGACTATGATGTTCCAGAAAACAAAAAAGCTTAGATTGTAAACCTAGATTTAACTTCATAGCTAAATTGATCCTATTCTACCAGGGAAAAGATAGACATTCAATGAAATAAGGGCTTTTCTAACTTCTTAATTAAAAGACCAGAGCTGAACAGTAAATTTTGTCATCAAATATAAGACGCAAGAGGACCATGTAAAGGTAAACAGGAAAGGAAAATCACAAGAATCTTAATGATGCTGAAGTGTTTATTTTTTCTTATATGGGAAAATAATATTGGTGAGTCATATGAGCTTTTTCATTATTAGGGTATTTAAAGGGAGAATATATTGACAAAGGGTTTAGGTGTAATATGGTGAATATGGTAATATGGTGTAAGGTGAATATGAAGAGATAATTACTAAAAACTTAAAATTAATGGATGAGAATAAAAATGTATTGGGAGAAAGGGAAAGGGAGAGGTAGAATGTGATAAATTATCTGACAGAAAAGAAGAAATATGAAGCTTTAACAGTGAAGTGGAAGAGGGGGAAATAATGGGGTGGTGAAGGAACCTTATTCACATCAGAATTGGGTAAAGGGAGTAATATACATACTCAATTGAGTATAGAAATATGTCTTATCCTATAGCATAGTAGGAGGGAGAGGGAATAAATAAAATGGGTGGTGATGAATGGAAGGAGAGGCATAAAACATTCTGATGAAAGACATAATAAAAGGAGAAAAAGAACAGAATAAATGGGATCAGAGGGAATAGGATAAAAGGAATACAGCTAACAATAGTAAGTGAAAAAAATTACAAGTAAGATTCTTTGTTAATGGTCTTATTTCTCAGACCTATAGAGAACTGAATGAAAAATTATATATAAAAATTTCCCATTTCCCAATTGATAAATGATAACATGATATGAATAATTTTCAGATGAGGTTATCAATGCTATCTATAACTACATTAAAATTGTTTTAACTCACTATTGGAGAAATGCAAATCAAAACAATTCTAAGGTATTACATTATCCCTATTAGACTGACTAACAGAAAAAAAAGGAAAAAATATTGGAGGGAATGTGAGAAATTTCAGACATTAATGCCTTTTGGTGGAACTGTGAACTTATTCAACAAGTCTGTTGAACTCTTTGGAATTATGTTTATAAATACCCTTTGACCCAGTATTGTCACTATTAAGTTTCTATTCATAAAGAGATAAAAAAGGTGATGAAATATTCTACTGCTTAATGAAATCATTAAATTTATACCTATGAAGGTTTAGTCATGAAATACCTTGGTTGGAAGCAAAATGAATCAAATTGTGATATTAGCTTAGGAAACCTAAGATGGACACATTAGGCAAAAATAGAGAAGCTGCATTAAAAGTCTCCAAGATTTAATGTGCTGCATATAAATCTGCAACTTTAGATGCTGAGTCATAAGACATATGGGAACACCAACATAAATAAATAAATATTATCACATGCATGTTCATTTATCATTTTGTGATTTATCATATGAATTCGTAGTTAATAATAAATTTGTAACATATAAAATATATGTGTTATATTATATGAAAGTATAACTATAGGTAAAATGTATTATTCAATATTTTTATTTGAATTCATAGCACCTAAAAAGTATATTGCTACATTTAGTCTTTAATAACTGTTTCTTTATAGATTGTTTGATACACAAAAAAATATGCATAGCCATATGAAGGTTCTTATATGCACATATACCGTATTCATATCTTTGTGGGGTGGTGGTCACAATACCACTAATCAACTAATTTCTATTGATCCAGCAGGCTCATTTAACAAAGGAAAGAAGGAACTTATGACCAAGATGATGGAAAGAAGCCAAGTACTTTTTACACTCTCCTGACTTTTCCTTAGAACCAACATGAATTAAGTTTACAAATTTTGAAATAGCAGAACTCACAAAAAAAACCAGTGTAGAATATCTTCCTACAAGGTCTATCATGGGGGACCATAGCTATGCCCAGCAGAGAATAGAGATCCAGCACAAGGGGAGTTGGGGAGGGTGCATTGATGAGAGTGGGGACTAAACTGAGAACATAGGCAGTGGAAATCTTTGCAGTATGCATGAATGGGTGGACTCAGAGAGTTCCAGCATACAATGTGGGATAGTTCCCAGTGTGGCTGCACAGGATACTAATTGAGGCAGTGTGGCTGGGTTGAAAGATCTGACCTTCTAGCCCATGGTGTTCCTAGAGGAGCCCTTTGCCTTCATGTAAGAGTGCATGACATTCCCCAGGACAAATAGTATAGAAAAAGTCCCAGGTGTTTGCACATTTCATGAAGAGCAGTAGGCTATAGACTTCCCCAGCATTTCCAGACCTGATAGCCTAATATACTGACAGGATTGCATGGGGACAGCTGAGATACAGTCTCAGCCATAGTGACTGATATCCCTAACACAGACAATTGCACGAGAGCTGCCGGCATTCCTTACTGACTGATCCATTGAGTAACACCCTAGAGTTCCTAAGATCTACATCCCCAAACCAGTAAGCATGCTTCTAGGGTCTGAAGGTCTTTGTACAATGCACTCCCCAATGCAAGACTCTAGGGACAGATAATTAATCCAAAATGAAGAAAGGGGCATACAGACACTAGCTCAGATAAGGTGAAAAGAAGGATGTTATATGTGAAGTTTCAGAGGAAAATATGAATTTATCTCCATCCCAGAAACTTCTTACAAGAGCTCAGAAAGGAGTATAAAAGTTGAATGGAAAAATTGGGAAAATAAACGCAAGAGAAAATTAACAACTTGCAATAAGAAATGATGGGAGAAAAAGTTATTTAAAAATTCAATAGGGCAAATGCAAAAAGAAAATAATTCCTTCAAAAAAAAATTGGACAGGAGTGGCTAGGTGGCCCAGTCGATAGAACACTGGCCCTAGAGTCAGGAGTACCTCAGTTCAAACTCAGACTCAGACTCAGACATTTAATAATTACCTAGATGTATGACCTTGGGCAAGCCACTTAACCCCATTTTCTTACAAAAAAACCCCAAAAAACTAAAAAAAAATTGGGCAAATGGCAAAAAGATGACATCTCCTTTAAAAATAGAACTGATCAAATGGAAAAGGAGAAGCAAAAGCTAAACATAGAAAAATATCTCCCTTAAGAAAACATTTACCTCTGGGGCGGCTAGGTGGCATAGTGGATAAAGCACCAGCCTTGGAGTCAGGAGTACCTGGGTTCAAATCCGGTCTCAGACAATAATTATCTAGCTGTGTGGCCTTGGGCAAGCCACTTAACCCCATTTGCCTTACAAAAAAACCTTAAAAAAAAAAAAGAAAACATTTACCTCATTGGTAACACAAATGACCTGGAAAATAGATCCTGAAGAGACAATTTAAGAATCATGGGAGTACTTGAACACCATGATAAAAAAAAAAAGAGCCTGGAGAGCATTCATCACAGGAAATAGTCATGAAGAACATCCCTTATATCTTGGAATCAGAGGGCAAAATAGTTATTGAAAGAATCTATCAATCAAAAAAAAATTTGTAAAAAGAATCCATCAATCACCTCCTGAAAGGAATCCCAAATTGAGAACACCAAGGAATTTTGTTGTTCCAGTATTATAGATCAAGGAGAAAATCCTACAAGCAGCCAGAAAGGAGCAATTCAAATACCAAGGAGCCACAGTCAAGATTACACAGTACTTGTTTGCCTCAACATTCAAGTATTGAAAGACCTGGAATATGATTCTCCAGAAAGCAAGGGACTTTGCATTACAACCAAAATCATTTAGGTGAAGAGGTGGACATTTAGTGAAATAGGTGACTTTCAAACTTTCCTGATTAAAAGGCCAGAGTTGAACAGAGCATCTCATCTTCAAATAGTAGATTTATGAAAATATAAAGCAGGGGAAAGGAAAAAAAAAAACTGCATTTCAAGGAGATTAAACCGGTTGCATCCTTACTTGGGAAGAAGATTTTTATAACTCTTGAGAATTAAAACTCTGTTAGAGGGAATATACTTAATGCTGAAGGTATGGACATTCATGGTATGTCCAT